>NW_004798104.1:114219-117847 GCF_000002075.1 Aplysia californica | reverse complement strand
GGACACAACAACATAACAGTAACGTTGGGGCCTATGTCATATTTGATATAATAATGCGGCGTGCAGGGTTTTTTCATGAGTTTAAAATATTTCAAATGCCATGACGTCGGTGGCCTAGTAGTTAAGCTCTCAGATTCGCATCCGTAAAGTGGTGGGTTGGGAATCCCGTCAGGGACCCGACGAGGGCACTTTACACGAATGTTCCTCACTTCCCCCATGTGAGAACGGGTACCCAGCTATAGACAGCGAAATATCTTGTCAGTTTGTTAGTGTTTAAGCGCTTAATCAGCTGCTTGCTCTGTGTGCTTCCCGGGACGCTGAGAATGTTTCTGAGTGTTCTATGGTCTGCCGGGGTATACTATTATAGTGTAAAGCGCATAGAGCTTGTCGTAGAGCGGGGTAGTGCGCAATACAAAGGGTATTATTACTATTTTTAAATACAATGCATCCTTTTTTCCAAAGAAGTGGGCTAAAGTCAAATTGAGGTCTTCCTTCTTGAAATATCGTCTTCTCTCGCGCATGTCGTCATGGCTTTTAAAACCCATGTTGTGCCCCTCAGAGATTGGAGGGTTTGTAGTATGTGATAACTTTCGCTACCCTACAATTATTACTAAGTTTTATCTGTACAGTATCGAGTTTTGAGAAATTTGACGCCAAACATTGTAAGGTTCACAACGTGTCCAGCTTTTAAAAAAATCTCGATGACGACTCCAATAATCTTATGATTTTGATAGAGCAGATAGAACAAGCGGTTTCTAGTTTTAGATTTAGTAAGATTTTTACGGCACTTGTAACACAATTTGGTCATATAATTGCCAAAGAATAGAGGTGTTACAAGAGAGTAACACATACAAAACAGGAGGCGGAGAGAAAAGGCCAGGATAACAGATGTTTGATGGGACAGAAGGAGCAAACCATACCAGAGCACCCGTCAACTACTCACACGCGGTTTTTTACCTCATGGTCTTAGTAACTCAAAAGGGCCAAAAACATCAGAAATTTGTAATTTTTATGTGGCGCTTCATCACCTGAGAGAGGCTCCGGTGCACGAGAACTAACGTGTCGTGGTTCGATAATTTTTACGCGGTCGATCCAAATTGTGAGCGAACATGCCCGCTGGCGTAGCTTGTTCTCAGGTCTCTCATGCTCGATAACCGTTTGTTGAACAGTTTTATATAACACAATCGTAGTTTTCACATAACAGAATTGATGTTTTCACATAACACAACCGTGGTTAAAAAAAATCCCAACAGCGTGAGGGGGGCGCTAACAATGACTTTAAACTTACACAAAGAAGCAGATTCGGAACTTGTTTGTGAGTTTGAGTAAATGGAAGTAGCACGTTATCGACACAAGAATGGTCTTTCAGTGTTAAGAAAAGTAAAACAGACATCAGAATTTACAGAGGGAATGTGAGGAAGTAGGACCTTCAGTAGCGTCCCTCGGAACTTGGAGAGTGACTCGAATTTTGCTGTACAGACAATGACGACTGCACAAGTGCAGTCATCATCATCATCATCATCATCATCATCGCCATTAACATCATCATCATCACCATTAACATCATCATCATCGCCATTAACATCATCATCATCACCATCATCGCCATTAACATCATCATCATCATCACTGTTTGGAAAGCAGAGTAGGAGAAAGAGTCCGGCTTGATTTTCAGACAAAATAATTTAAAAAATATGAAATATGTGTAAAATTTGTTTAATTGTAACAGCTCAACGTTTCGACTCTTGGGCTTCCTTCTCTTCCTCCCCGTCCTCCTCCTCATCATCATAATTATAATTGTTGTTGTACAGAACAAATATAATGAAGACTGGGATAGATTAAAGGCAAGTCAGGTGTATCTAAAACACTGTTCGCCATCAGCATTATCCTCACCACCTTAATCTTTCAATCATCGTGACAAATCTGGGCAGAGATTGCAATCTATCATCAGGAGCTGCCAGTGTTGTAACATCAGCAACGGAATTATTAAAAATCAGGCGCTCGTCAAAATAATGAAATCAAAGAAATAACGTCTTTTATGGCCGCTTGGGCAACTTTGTTCGAACTTTCTGTTTTTTTCTTGTTGTTTTTTCGGTTCACCACCTTTAGCGACCATTTAAAATGACATTTACGTGTGGAATTTTAGAGAAAATCGTTGATCAAAGGCACAAATAATCGAATTTACAGTTTCCAACAGCTCTCAAGCTTCGGAAGTCACCAAACTTTGGTGTCCATTTTCTCGCCAATTTTACCTTTGAAACCAGGTTTTCGATCGCAAATATCTCGACTTCTATTCAACATAGGTGGATTTTAAAACCAAAAGCGAGGCAAATGGACAGGCTTTAAGATGATACCAATAACCCTATACATGCCCCCAGAATTGATGAGCGCCTGATTCCACCACGTTGTGCTACATTTGATAATCTGCCTTCTCCTTTTGATGGTGCCCTTTTTGTTTTAATAGTAAGAGTTTTACGGCACTTGCAACAACACATGAAGGTCATATTAATACCGCAGATTAGAGGTGTTGCAAGAAAGTAACAAACGTTAAAAAAAAGAAAGAGGAGAGATAAGGACGATATATAGATAAGGACGATATATAGATAAGGACGATATATAGATAAGGACGATATATAGATAGAGACGATATATAGATAAGGACGACAGATATATAGATAAGGGCGATATATATATAAGGACGATATATAGATAAGGACGATATATAGATAAGGACGACAGATATATAGATAAGGACGACAGATATATAGATAAGGACGACAGATATATAGATAAGGACGACAGATATATGCTTTGGAGACAAGAAGGAGCAAATGACAACAGGCAGAGCACCTGCCAATCACCCACTCTCTTTTGTTTTGTTTGCTTTTTTAAATTTTAATTTGAACTGTGTTTTGTTTGAACTTTGAAATGATTTAGAGCCAGCCAGTATAATAGCATCTCACAACCTTATCCCAAATCAAGTACACTTTGTACACAGATACTTAACTCTAACAGATGTTAAAGATGTTAGAGTTTTGTACACATATACTTAACTCTAACATCTTTAACATCTGGCACCCATAAAACCATAACATGGGACCGGGGAAAAACAAGAAATTGCGCGAACACAGGAGAGGGCTATTCCACAGGAACCGACGGGATATTTGGACTGTAAATAATGTAACGTGCTTTCTTACAATAACACTGTAATTCAATAATATCAATTAATTTATTTCAACTTTAAATAATCATAACATTTGAAGGACATAATATTAAGAATAATATTAAAAGCAGTCATTAGAAGAAAAACAAGTAATTAATGCCAATTCTGTGACGTGTTTAGTTTCGGTAACTGACGGGATAGAAAAATATACCTTGTTTGTTCCATCACTTCTCGTGGAATGACCCGAGATGGGGTTAATCATTGATGAGGTGTGTGGGTTTGTTTGTCAGAGACATGGCCAAACAACAGACCCCGGTCTTGAAAGAATTGGTGGGTGGAAAAAAAAAAGAGGGGGGTGGCAAGGAAGAATGTTCATAGAAGCGGAATGAGGGAGGGAGGGGGGTGAGGGGAATGTCTGTTTTATGGGTGCGGAGGGGTGGATGGAGTGGAAGGTGGGGGTGTTTG
>NW_004798104.1:108403-110809 GCF_000002075.1 Aplysia californica | reverse complement strand
AAAAACAAACACAAACAACAACCCACAACCAAACACCACCATCCGACTAAAACAAAAGGAAACAAAACTAAACAAAGGGAAACCATCACCTTTCGCTTACGCACAATCTTTGCTCACGCTGTAAGTTTTACCTGGAGCCGGCAATCACGCGCCGTGAGCGTGTATCCCCTCACTCAACTCGCACACTGATGTCACTCCGCAATTTAAGAGGTTTGGGGTTCCATAAAGAGAACTTGGCTATTTCGTTTAGTTTTAGTAAGATTTATACTGCACTGGATTTGTTTGTTTGTTTGTTTGAGTAAAGAGGAGCACATCGACACAATATTGGCCATTTAGAGCTGGAAAATGGTACGACAGATAGACAGAAACAACAAATGGAAAGTAAAGAGGCAGGGCCTACTAGTGGCGCCCTCAAACTTCCAACTTGCGATAGTGGAAACACAATTAGGTCATAACATCAGTGCCAAAGATTGCAGGTGTTACAAGAGTATAACAAACACAAAAAAAAGGAGGAGAAATAAGGACGATAGATGTTTGAAAGGAAAGAAGCAGCAAACCACACTCGAATACCCGCACACCACCTACAAAGTAATACTTTCACTAACTGGTGACACTCTCAAATAATGTAGGTCTCATTTACAACTATTGTATAGAATGAAGTCAACAGATCTTTCAATTCAGCAATGTTATTATTTTAACAAGAGACGGCTTCATGCTTCGCCGTTCACCATCAAAACCAAGTTGGGCTAAGGTACGCAATAGATCTAAAGTATCACTTCATCTAGGGGGGGGGGGGGGGGGGGGGGCATGAGCTCATGGTTTTTCATTTTGTTTTGTTTCGTTGTATTTATTTACTTTGATTTCAGGCGCTTCAAAGAGTTAACCTCTTTTTGTTTTTGTTTATCTTTTCATTTCTTGTAAGGTGCAGAAGAGTGTCCATGGCGTCACATACTCTTTAGCAAACCAGAGCAGCAGACATATACCATTTCAGCAAGCAATCACCTCCATTCAGACAGAGCAGCCTCAAAAGAAGGCTGAAGTTTGCGCGCACCAAAGATGTAGGGCAAAATAATTCGCGTGTACTTTTACAGAGGAGATCTCGGGCCTAGATGAAGAAGACGTGAAACGCACTGAAAAGACGTGAAACGCATTGCAAATGCGTCACGGATCAGATTTAGCTTTCGTCGATTTTGCACGAGTTTAACCCCTTCCCTGTCACCCACTCCCCTTTCCTTTCCACACCAAGTTACCTCTGGCCCGAGGCTGTCTAGCGCACTTTGTGTGGGTTGTGGAACACGCTTAGCAGAGTGAAATGGTTAATAATAACCCTCTGGACCCACAAGGAGTCACAGTGACCAGAAAGTCTTGCGAGGTTTCAAGAATTAAAACTGCCGAAGCCAAGAGAGAAGCCCGCAAGCTGCGCACACACACTCAAGAGTGGAAATGTAGCTTTGAAATGCTCCAAATGTGCTGGACAAAGCATGAGCCACGGGTCATTTTGACTCTTGTTTCTTCTGTTTCGCCTAAGAAATAATATCCTCTACGAATGTATTGCCTGGCAAACTTCTACTACTACTACTACTACTACTACTACTACTACTACTACTACTACTACTACTACTACTATTACTACTACTACTACTACTACTACTACTACTACTACTACTACTATTACTACTACTATTATTATCATTAGACATACAAATAGTTCATTCTAAGGTGCAATCTCAGTCTTTAAAATAGCTCATCTAGAACGTGCACACGGATAACGAAATTTAAAATAAACACAAACAAACAAAGCATTCTTTCACTGAGATGAATAATACATGTAGTTTGTTGTGACTGAACCTCCTCCCCCCCCCAACGCAACTGGTCCAGAAATAAGGATAAAACTTAACTTTGACCCTTCATTCGGAATTTAATCTACCCAGCACGTGCATCTGGGGTATCCATCCTCACTGGGCCCCATCTGAACCGCCTTGACGTCACACGCCAGCAACGCCCCCCCCCCCAAAACAAACAAACAAAAAACGAAAAAAAACAACACACACACACAAACCCAACGTGAGGCGGGTGAAGAAAGGCTTGTTGAAATGTACTTAAACTGAAATAAAAGACGATTTTAGCTTATTTAAAGAAAGCGGGACGGGGTAAGGGCTAGGGGTGGTTGGATTTTATTTTTTTAGTAGGAGTAAGGTTTTACAGCAAACAAAACAAACACCTACATTGAAAGAGGCGTTTCACCCGATCAGCTTTTACCGTATTTGCTCGGGTGGGGGGTTGGATAGTGTGTGTGTGTGAGTGTGTGTGTGTGTGTGTGTGTGAGTGTGTGTGTGTGTGTGTATGTGTGTGTGTGTGTGTGTGTATGTGTGTGTGTGTGTGTAAGTGTGTGTGGAAGAGGGGGGG
>NW_004798104.1:105496-106695 GCF_000002075.1 Aplysia californica | reverse complement strand
AGAGAGAGAAGGGGGAGGGAGAGGAAGAGGGAGAGGGGGGAGGGGAAAGGGGAGAGATAGGTTAAAAGGTTAAACTGTACAAATCGATCCTGCATAAAACAAACACACGAACAGACAAACAAAGACACAAGAATAAACAAACAAAACGGACATGTTATTCAGCGAGATAACGACAGCTTCTTGCGTCATCCTATATTATATTTCTTATTGCTTCAGATTCACATATTATGTTTTGTTCAGTTTGGCAGGGTTTGGAGCGATTAGGTTTTAAAATATGAGAGGGAAGGGAAGGGGGGCCGTTTAATTAATTTGCAACAAGACACTGGTAACGTACTGATTTTTTTTTACCCTTAACCATTGTTAATTGTAAAAAATTATGAGCTACGTACAATTTTTTAAAATATTAATAATAATAATAGATAGCATTTGTATAGCGCATATCCCCGCTCAGCAGCAGGCTCTATGCGCTTTACACTATATGGTTAATTTTGTAACAAGACAGAAGTATAAAATATTTTTTTTTTACTTGAACTATAGTAAATTGTAGCAAGACAGAAATAACGTACATTTTTATGTAACAATAGTTAACTGTAACAAGACAGAAGCATAACGTAATTTTTTTTCTGTCACCATAGTCACGTTAACTGTTACAAGAAAGAACTAGAAGTAACGTACATTCCCTCACACCCCCTAAACCATAGTAAATTGCAACAATACTGAATTAACGTACTTTTTTCTTTAAGTAACCATTTTTTTTTCTTTAGCCATAGTTAATTGTAGCAAGACAGTCGCGCAACATACGACTGCTTTTCTTTAACTTTATTAACCATTTAAATCAACTGCAAACAGTAGTTACGTCATTTTTTTCTCCTTCACCCATAGTTACTTGCAACAAAACACAAGTTATCTGCGTACTTTTTTTGTTGTTTCCCCAACGGGTGAAACACTTACATGTAGATTTTTCTAGATCTACGTATACTACGTCTGTATCAAATAACAGGAGAACTTAAACAGAAAGGACACAGCGAGTCAGCTGAGAGTAGGCGGGAGCGCGGAAAGGGATACCATACGCTGGGAAAAGAGAGAGGACAAGAGGACACGACCCAGGCAGCGGTCATTGACCTACGTGGGGGGAGAGGTGACAACGTCACGGTGTATATTATGTATTTGACCGCCGCTCCTTCACATGACCTGTGGAC
>NW_004798104.1:101836-103846 GCF_000002075.1 Aplysia californica | reverse complement strand
TAGTAATGGACGTAAGAATATTTAGTAATGGACGTAAGAATATTTAGTAATGGACGTAAGAATATTTAGTAATGGACGTAAGAATATTTAGCAATGGATGTAATAATATTTCAATACCTCATGGGAGAAAAATTGAGTGACATCGACAGCAAACAATAGTTCTAATATTTTATCTCAAGGGGGAAAAAAGCCTGTGTTACATAATATGATACAGTGGAAGTTTTCGTTTCACTTTTGAGAGCTTGAGTACTTCATCTGATTTCATGAAATGAATCATCTCCTGCTATGACGATCCGCGACTTGGATGCTTGTCTATACCTGTTTGTTTGTTTGTTTCTTTTTTATTTGTTTTTTGTTTGTTTGTTTGTAAGTTTGTATGGGTAAAGAGAACACATCGACACAATAATGGTCATTTAGTGTTTGGGAAAAGTAAGAAAGACAAACAGAAACAACAAAAGGAAAGTAAACAAGTACAATCTACAAGTGGCACCTTCCAACCACCAGCCCCATACATGTTTTAACGTTTACATATATTACACGTCAGCTGAAGACATATAGATCACAACATTAGGGAATTTCCCATAAAAAATCAAGGAAATGAACGGGGCAAAGCAAACATAGCAAATTAAAACAAAAACAAAAACAAAAGTAAGAAAAAAAAAAAAAAAAAACCCACAAGAAAAAGAAAAACCACGAACAAAACAAAAGAACAAACGAACGTGGACAGGTCAGTTCGTCCTGTGGCAGGTTTCCAGGGCCAATAAGTGCAGACACACGTCGCAAACTGCCAGAGGCGAACGAAACCAACGCACAACCACGACAACAACATGACAAGATAATGCGTACTAGAACGGAGGGAAGGGGAAAAGGGGTCATAATTACTTAGGCCTAAGCAAAGCAAATTGCGTCACATTATTTGTAGTTGTACGAAAACGTGCATTTAACTTTTTAGCTAGTTGTTTACAAGAACATCTGCCACAGCATATTTCCGGTTAATTTATCATGCGCATTTGCAATCTTTGAGGGAACTACATTGTAACAATAAAAATAAATAACTAAAGAAGAAAAAAAAAGCCATTGATAAAAGTAGCCGTGTTACAAGTTTATATCCAGGTCTCAATGAAAGACAACCATGAACAGAACACGTACCCGCTACTCGCTGGTACACGAGTTCACTGCCCTGTCACCAAAAAAAGAAAGAATGAAAGAAGAAGAAATAAAGTGCATAAAATTATAACGAGATAAGAACTAGAGCGTTCAAAATGAGACCGCAAAAGAGCGGGACAATCTTTCTGAATTCACGCTCGGTTTTCCACAACAACAATTTATTTTTACTTGGATCATCAATGTTTCGTAAAACCCTCGTCTCACACAACAGGTTTCCCCAAGCGTATCCTGAGGCAGCCTTGAAAATTATTTTTATTACACATATCTATTATTAATAACGCATTTCCATAATTTTTAAACTTCTATTCCAACTGCAATGGATTCCTAGGCTGTAACAAGTCAGCGAGTTAGACCGGCGAATGAGGATACTTTTTATCGAGTTTCTGAGTCATGCTGCTGGGATCTTGTTTTCCTTCTCAGCCCGAGTTGGTCTTGAAAGGCAATGTGGAACAAAGTCGAAGTCGGCCTCCTGAATGATCTAATCTGTGTAGATGGGAGCGTAAAATACCTGAATAGAAAGAATTTCACCCTGAGAAATCATAACATCCCATTTGAAAGCGCGGAGCTGGCCTATCCAAGAAAAGTGCATAACAGGCAACAGAGGATGAAAAACGAAAAAGAAAAGAAAAGAAAAAAGTTTCATCCATAATTTGTTTGTTAAGTTTTCTGTTTACGGGAGGTTGGTGAACTCTCTCGTATGGTAAGGCTTTTCCACCTCTTCCATATATTTTAATTAATTTTGTTTTTCTACTCGGGACATAACATGGCCCGTGAGTTTGTGTGTATTTGTGTGTCTGTGTGTGTGAATGTGTGTGTGTGTGTGAGTGTGTGTGTGTGTGTGTG
>NW_004798104.1:95094-98028 GCF_000002075.1 Aplysia californica | reverse complement strand
AACACGACCACAGAGACAGGTTGTCACCTGTGAAATTAGCTGTTATAAACACTACACAGTCCAAATCAATAACCTGAGCTATTCTTATAAGCTTAATGTTAAGTTCGTTGACAGCCTAGCCCACCGTGGGTGGTTGGCGGGTGCTCTAGTGTGGTTTGCGCCTTCTTTCCTCTCAAACATCTATCGTCCTTACCGCTCCTCCTTCGATATTGTGTTTGTTACTCTCTTGTACCACCTTTAATCTTTGGTACTAATTTGGCCTAACTCTGCTGAAAGTGCCATAAAACGCTTATTAGTGGAACACGAACAAGAACAACAACGACAACAATTACGACGTCGACACCAACAATAGCAACAACAACAACAACCAAACGACACTCGTTAACCTCATTAAACAGCGTAACATAACCCCCCGATAGTTTATAAATTATAATGTTATTATAATACGTTCAGCTTAATAAAAAATGTCTACGATAAATTAATAATGCCTTACTAGAAATCAGACGCCTGGATCAGCGCTGTTGACCTACTTAACGGTCAGTGACCACTGTCTGACCTGTAGCAAGACATCATGACGTCACACAGCGCCCGGTTTCAGCTGCGGCTACAGGGGGACATTATCGATTGAACTTTACGCCGCTTTCAAACAAAGGCATGCCCATGCCAAACAGAGTAGAGTCTAAGCCTCGAAACTAAAAACAAAACAAAAAAAAAGAAAATCAAACAACACAAAACACAAAAACAACGTTTGAACCCCCCCCCCCCCAACACACACACAGTGCGCACGCACACACGCACACGCACACACACAGGCGCACACACACACACGTACATGCACACACACGGACGCACACACACACACAGACATCCTATACTTATACTGGTTTTAATTAAATCAAACACAAGACTAGTATAATCAAAGTAATCTTCACGGCGCGAAAACAAACAAACAAACAAACAAACAAATAAACAAACAGGGCGAACTAAATGACCCCCCAACAAACAATGTTTGAATGTCGTATATTCCAGGATCTAACCGGATTCCAGCTATAAAAACAATAATTATGACCTCAACAAAGGCTAGAGAGAACTACTGCCAAAACTTGAGCAGAAAGCCGGTCACGGGAAAACCTGGCCAGCGACATAGTATAGGGCATTGACCCTTGGCAATGTGACCGTAACGAGGTGACAATTCGGCAACGTCTTATGTAAGCCGCGCCACTTTCCGCCACTCAAGTGTTTTTGTGAGGGATGACTCATCCCAAGCAGACTCGAATTGTTAGAGGAAAAAAACCCACACGCAACATAAAAAAACAGAAACAAAAAAATAAATTAAAAAAA
Source organism: Aplysia californica (assembly GCF_000002075.1). Taxonomy (NCBI): domain Eukaryota; kingdom Metazoa; phylum Mollusca; class Gastropoda; order Aplysiida; family Aplysiidae; genus Aplysia; species Aplysia californica. The sequence continues at coordinate 96,687 of NW_004798104.1, read as the reverse complement.
AAAAAAAAAAAAAAAACAACCCCTAAAAAACAAAACAACAACAACCAACCAAAAAAACCCACACCAAAACCCATCATACGAACTCTATTGTAACTTTAAAAAAACAAAACAATCAAAAAGACCATCCCCACCCTCACCCCCTAAAACAACAACAATAATATTAATAAACAGTAAATAAATAGCATTTGTAAAGCGTATACCCCCACTCAACAGCAAGCTCTATGCGCTTTACACATTATCATCATTACCCCAGCTGCTGCAGACCATAGATCACCCAGAAACATCCTCAGCTTCCCGAGAAGCATACAGTGCAAGCAGCTGATTAAGCGCTCAAGCACTAACAAAGTGACAAGATCTTTCGCTGTCTATAGCGAACAACAACAACAACAACAACAACAACTACAACAACAACAACTACAACAACAGTAACAATACAAACAAAAACAAAACTAAAACCAAAAAACAAATAACAAGTAACCAATAAACAATCTTCAGAAAACAAATACTACAACAAAAATATTGTACACATAATTGAAACCACACGGAGGAGTTAAACAAATCAATGTGAACTACCGATACGGTTTTGTTATTTAGTTAATCATTTAATTATTGAATATATATACCCCCCCCCCCCACACACACACTCAATCAGGTTGCGTAATGACGTGATAAGCATTGGTGAGTTTGAAAAAAAAAAAGTAATTAAAATTCTTGAAACTAGGAATTTCTAACTCATCTGCAAATTCTGGCTAATCGTAGATTTCAAAGTTCATCCTCATCATTGCCTATCGCACCTTGCATTATGTCCGCCTTTCCCTATCCTGGACTTCCCTCTAGATTATAATATTTCAAAGTTACAATAATAATTGTATTCTGTAGCTATCCTTCGAGTGGAATTAATAGTGGGGAAAAAGCCCAGGAATAAGAAAAGCTAACTTGTGAATCACACGAAACAAACACACACACACACACACACACACACACACACATGAACGCACGAACGCACGGACGCACACACAAACACGCATACACATGGGTACAGATAGAGACACAGACAGACGGACAAACAGACAGACCGACAGACAAACGCCTGCAGCTAGCTACAATCGTAAGTAAGATACATCATTGTGGTATCACTATCACCGACTCGAAACAAAGAACAGTACAAGTCTACATGGCAAGCAGCAGATTAGAATTCGAGATAATATTATGACCACAACATATTGACCCCATAAGCCCCTCTCTCCCACCAATTCCCCCGACCCTCGCCTGAAATCAAACAACCCTCGTTAATAAGTATGTGTTCGAATCGTAGTTTGCGACACAGTGCGATCACCGCATTCTAGAGCGTGACCAATACCAGTACTATTAATTATGCTCTCTTCATTAATAAAAGTTGACGCTTCCACCTTTGTCTGTCTGTCTGTCTGTCTGTCTGTCTGTCTGTCTGTCTGTCTGTCTGTCTGTCTGTCTGTCTGTCTCTCTGTCTGCCTTTCGCTCTGACTTTGGGTTAACTAAAAATCCGCAACAACCAGTTTCAAGATTGTCCGCGATCGATTAACTGACTACGTGACAAAGGTCGTCTATGACACA
>NW_004798104.1:92671-94206 GCF_000002075.1 Aplysia californica | reverse complement strand
CACACACACACACACACACACACACACACACACACACACACACACGGAACAGCGCAAAGTTATCCCAAAGGCACAACAACCTCCCCGGAGCGACGAATGACCTAGGAAGTCAGGAGCAGGAAAACAAGATAGAAATAGCATCCAGATTTGAGCGGGGGAGGGGGAAGGAAAATGTCGTTGAACCTGAGCATCTGGCGTTGACCCGCATACATTGGAATCCTTAGGCCTATAAATAGTTATTTACCGTCAACCCAGGGATGATGAAAATGTGGGTGATAAAAATTGTATTTAATTCTTAATTATCGACATTTTCGTTCCTCGCATGTTGAACAAGCAAGCAGACTTAATTTGTTCACTCGTTCCTTTCGCTTGTTCCTTCTCGGGTAATTCCTTCCTTCCTTCCTTCCTTCCCCCCCTTTTTTCCCCCATTCATTCATTCATTTATTCATTTATTCATTCATTCAATTACTTATTTATTTATCCAACTAGTCATTTTTTTTCTCCCGACTTTCCTCTCTTTGTTCTTGTTTCCTTTGTTCTTTCGTTCTGTTTAATTTCTTTCAATCTGTTGGGTGTTTTTGTTCGTGTAAGTATAGTTTTGAAGTTATAGTTTCTTTAATAATAATATGTATCATTATCATAATTATCCTCTTCATTATTATTATTATTATTATTATTATTATTATTATTCTTACTACTTCTGCTACTACTTTTATTATTATCATCAAGGGCTTCCATTCATTGGGTGATTACGTTAAAACAAATGGACAGACAGACGGCAACAGGAGCGAGGAGAGGTTATTCCCAGGGCGCGGGAAATACTCTAGCCTGGTACTGATAGCGGTATATCCAGGCCAGGCCAGATGACTTTGTAGGGTCAATGTTCGACTTAGAACTGGGCGAAGAATCGATTCCGGAACCGATTCCCACGATCAGTGAAGTGCTACGGGGGAAAAGTTCAGATTCCTTGTTACGTAAAATAACGGTACCCGCGCGCTCATATGACCTTACGCAGTTGCGGGCGCCGTAAAACGCAAACCAAAACGAAACATAAAAACCCAACAACAACAACAACATCAAGAACAACAAAAACGGTTACCAATTATTTAATTCATCCTAATCTTCTTTTTTAAAAGATTATTTCTTTTTTAAAAAAAGTTGGTGCCTCGCAGTGTTCCGAAATCAAGGTTTTCCAAAATCCTGAAGATGTTGGGAGCCAACCAGGTAACCACCGCAGAAATCACATCATTAGAAAGTAGTTGGGTTCGGAGTCAATTCCTACGATTCCTAGCTTTCCATAATCGGGAACCCAACCGCCCAACTCTTATATTACAGTATAGTGCACGTGGAGGCGATTCCACCTGACACGATGGCACAGAGCGCCTGGCTTGTCAGTCGTTATCGTCGTAATTATCACCATCGTTATTGCCGATTGTACATTATCCTTTGGAGGGTGGAATTACTAGAACACCTACGGGGAGGGTGATCGTTGTGAAGATAGTGTGTAAGTGGAGGTTTGTGCGTGTGTGTGTGTG
>NW_004798104.1:91391-92257 GCF_000002075.1 Aplysia californica | reverse complement strand
AGAGAGAGAGAGAGAGAGAGAGAGAGAGAGAGAGAGAGAGAGAGAGAGAGAAAATAAAAGTGTTACAGAAGACTCGTTTTTCTTGAGTTGACTCCACCCCATTCCCCCGAATCCCCCTGACCCCCTTCTGTCTTTTATGTCACAAGATTAACTCATACTAGACATACTAAGGCCAAGCACTCAGGCTAGAAAGGAAGAGGAAGGCCACGCAAAAGGTGGATCGAGGGTGCCAAGGAAACCCTAAGAAAACATAACATCACAACTGAAAGAGCTGCGGAGCTGGCCTACCATCGAAAACTGCATCTCCCCTCGACGCTTAACGGCCAAAAAGGATGAAAAGGTAACGTAAAGTAAGTAGACATACTAAGGACTTCTATAATCGTTGAGGAGAATGAAGGTGGGGACAGAACACACTCGTGGGTGGTTGGCGGCTGCTCTGGTGTGGCTAGCTTCTTCTTTCCTGTCAAACATCTGTTTTTTCCTTTTCTCTCCTCCCTCTCCTCTGTGTTTTCTATTCTCTTGCAACACCTCAAATCTTCGGTACTTGAGTCGAAAGTGCCGTAAAACTCTTACGAAAACAACAATAAAACAATACGCCCCGGAAAATGTGGAACACTCGACACAAGAGCAGAGGAGTTGTTAAAAAAATAATCTCAAGTGTGAAATGAAGGCTTTTGAGGGCAAAGCAACACGGTCGCTGGGAGGAAAATGCAGTTCTTTTGTGTAGACAAAGCCATTATAGGCCTAGCCATTTTGTTCATTTCAGTATTTTTCCCCCTCTAGCTTAACCACATGCCAGGAACATTGAAGCAGTTTAGATGTTAGATCTCGTACAGTTGAGGGCTAAGGAATGGGAAAAGATAGAG
>NW_004798104.1:88647-90676 GCF_000002075.1 Aplysia californica | reverse complement strand
GAGAGAGAGAGAGAGAGAGAGAGAGAGAGAGAGAGAGAGAGAGAGAGAGAGAGAGAGTATCATATACTAGATGTACCGCTTAGCTGAATAAAGAACCTCATGATTTTCCTCCGTCATCAGCGGGGTTTTATCTTCAGTTTGAGGATAAAGGATCCATTACCCCTTCAAGCCACCTACCTCCCCCTCCTCTTTTTTTGCCCTTCTCACCCCCTCCCCCAAATTGTTCACTTTATATAGTCCATTAGTCCATTCATTTCCACCCACCATCATCCCCTAAATAAACAAACAAAGAAAAACCAAACAAATGAAAATACGTAAATAAATCGTAAATAGATCTATACAAATAAACAAATACACATATAAATTATAAATACATTTGAAAAGATAAACTGATAAACAAACAAACAAACAAAGACATCCACAAATAAATAAATAAATAAATACCCCCCTCCTTCCCCGTGGTTAATGAACATGGAAGTCTATTTATAGCACGCAACCATTCTTTTAAACCGTAGAACTTATGCTAAAAAATTCGTATGATGACGAAGGTTCATTTACTGCATTGACAATTTAAACAGGCACCCCCTAAAAAAAGAAACCTAAAAAAAGAAGGGACCCCTCCCTCTCCCGCAGCTGTGAGTGTCAGCGACCATCAATATTCAAAAACGGTTTCCTACACAAAGCCACTGCGCGCACATGGGTGATCCATCGAACATTGAACCTGACGTGTGCGGGAGACACACAGACAAATGGACACACTGACACACGGACACACACACTGCTTCGGGACTTGGGACGGGAGATTAAAACACCGTATGCTCTGTTAACTCGTTGAACACGAGGAGAGGGTCATTCTACCAATAATGATACAAATAATAATGTATGGAGACGGTCAATTTAGCTTAAGATGGTCTCAAGGTTGTCTTCATGCAGCTTCTTACATGGCTAATTAATATTATTATTCTTATGTTAGAAGCGCAGATTCTGTCGCAGTTCTTGCATGTCAGTGACGTGGATCGAAGCTCTGTATCTCCGCTGTTTTCCTTTCGTCGTTGGCGCTTCTCAGCCTGGTTGTTTCTAAGGCTGCTCTCTGGCATTACAGTTCTTTCCCTCCATGTTTTCCTGTCCTCAGCTATTTCTTCACAGATGCTAACATCTACTCCTAGCTTAGATAAGCTGTTTTTGCAGGTGTCTTAGTACCTCAATTTTGGTCTTCCTCTAGGTCTCTTTCCATAGAGAAGTTGCTTCGGAATCCGGCTGTCGTCCATTCTCTTGACATGGCCCAGCCGTCTCAATCTTTTTAAACACAGGATAGTTTTCATGCTCTGGAGGTTTGCCCGCGCCAACACTTCAACATGTGTAACCCTGTCATGCCACGTCGAGGCGCTTCTCTTGGCTGCTGTACAAGGTCCATGTTTCAGATCCATAAATGAGTGTGCAGAGGACACATGCTTCGTGAATCTTGATCTTTGTTTTGATGATTAATCTTTTGTTTTCCCATGCTCGTTTTGTCAGCCCTCCAAAAGTTGTTGCTGCTTTCCCTATCCTGATGTTGATCTCATAATCAACTGATGTGGTACAGCTGATGGTAGACCCCAGGTAACAGAACTTGTCCACTGTCTCAAGTTCCTTGTCGTTCAGCTCAAAGTGGCTCTGCTCTGCACCTTCTTGAGTAAGGATGACTGCTTTCTTCACACTGATGACCAAGCTAAAGACCTTGCATGCTGTTGATACGCGGTCAATCATTGTTCGTAGGGCTGATTCACTATGAGCAACAAGAGCAGCACCATTGGCGAAGAAAAGGTCTCGTACTGTTGTTTCGTTTGTTGTAGTAGAGGTTTTACGGCGCTCGCAACTGCATAAGGTCATATGAGCGCTAATCGCACACTTGTTTTGTTGATCTTGATCTTGGCCTGGAGTCGAGCAAGATTGACGAGCGACCCAAATAGAGCGACTAATAATAATAATGATAATGATAACAGAAGAAGAAGAAGAAGAAGGCGGAGGAGGAGGAGGAGGAGGAGGAGGA
>NW_004798104.1:78433-87239 GCF_000002075.1 Aplysia californica | reverse complement strand
GAGAGAGAGAGAGAGAGAGAGAAGGAGATAATAAGAGAGAAGGAGAGGAGAAAAGAAGAAAAGAAGAAGAAGAAGAAGAAGAAGAAGAAGAAGAAGAAGAAGAAGAAGAAAAATTCGCATCATGTGTAGAATAACTCTGGAACATACACATTTTTAACGTGCCGTGGAAAGTCTTTGACCAAATGCACGCAAGTCTAATTCACTCATTATTTCAAAATGGCCGCAGGTGTAGTTTGCTCCTTACTTCCTGGTTTTCAGTCTCATTAAAAAAAAAATCTAATCTGTGTTCTAGACACGCTGAAACGTGGGGGTTCTTGTGGCCTGGAGGTTAAAGTGTTCGCCTCTCTTTCAATAGGTCCCGGATTCGAATCCGGATAGCGGCTGAAAATTTCCTTCTCAAAATTTGTTTCCCTTTCATCTCCTTTTCTGCTCTTGAACAAAACTCTACCGTCTACTTTCGTCTCCAATTTCTGTCCCCACCCTTCACCTCCTTTGCCCAGTCCCCTGGGCTCCTGGTTCTTTCTGCAGCCTTTCTACTGCTACTCCTCTGTCTCTCAGCCAAACCCTTGATCTTTTATAGCAGGAAAGATCTATACCGAGCCTTTTCGGATAAGGGAGAAAAATCTCGAAGGTCCCGTGTGCAAGTTGCGCACGTTAAAGATACCTTGGTGGTCCAAAATCGATAAGAGAGGTTTCGGCCGCCACCTGGGCAAAATTCAAAATTTCCCACATGTACCAACGGGAAAAGTTTAATGTGTCCCGCGCGCTCATATGACCTTATGCAATTCCAAGCGCCGTAAAACACTAATTACGAAAACAACACAACAACAAGAACAACAATAACAAAATCCACAAAAACCCCGCTGAAACGTGACAAGAGATTATACAAACCTGCTGAGGACGCGTATTCTGGCCATTCGACTACGCTCGAAAACTCGTTGTTGTTTTGGGGTATTTTATAATAATAAAATAAACAATGGATTGGACATACTCTCAGGAAGTCAGACAGCTTCCTCACAAAGAAAGAATTGAATTGGAAACCGCAGGGTAAACAATTAATACAATGGAACCTGCCACCTGTAGAAGACAATCATCTGTAAAAAACAATAACAACAACAAACAAAAACCCCCAACAAAACAGGTTGTAACTATTCACCCCCCCCCCCCCCCCCCCTTTCCCCGCTTTGTATTTTTCTTTACACTCCAATGCCACTGTGAGACGTACACCTGTCTAAGATGCCCAATTTTAGACAGTTTTGACTGTACTTCACACACTCAGAAATAGCCTAAAGCGATACTCAAAGCCATCGATCGGGATTCTCCTATCTTAATATCTGTCGTCCTTTTTTCTCCCTTTTTTCTAAATTTGTTTTGTGTCACTCTCCCGTAAGACCTCTAATCTTCGGCATTTACAGGTATATCTTAATAAACAGCATTTTTGAACAGCGCAAGTTCTAAGCGTTTTACACAATCTTATGACCTGATGAGTCGCAAGTGCTGTAAAATTCTTACTACAACAAAAGTAAAAAGCCACCAGGCCAATAGGTTGGATCCTGCGAAAGTAGTCTGGAACGCTTCTAATAATGCTCGCCGCCCATAGACGATATTGCACCCACTTGATTGTATTCTTGGAGTTAACGAAGACAGATTTCACGACGGCGATCAACAAAACAAAAAAAGTAAAGTGAAGGGAATAGAGGCCACGTCAGCACTTTTCTCATTCTTATAGTTATATTTTTGTTCGTTTTTCTTTTTGTTAAATTCGAAAACAAAATAAAACTGAACATAAAGAAAAGCAAATGAAAAACAAAATAAAACTTACAGAGAAGACCACAACCCCCCCCCCCCCCCCCCCTCATCATTATACATTTAATTATAACAAAACTCTAGATATCTAATGAGGACGCAAAGAGTTTATTTATTTGTTTGTTTGAGTAAATACGGCGTAGCAGCACATTGACACAATGGTGGTCATAATTTATTGCAGGGAAGAAGACAGACAGAGAGACAGACAGACAGACAGACAGACAGACAGACAGACAGACAGACAGACAGACAGACAGACAGACAGACAGACAGACAGACAGATAGACAGACAGAGTAAAGAAGAAGAACCTACAAGTTGCGCCCCCAAACAAACAAACAAACAAACAAACAAACAAACAAACAAACAAACAAAACCATCCAAACGTCAAGGTTTCAGGAAGTAACTGTAGACAACAAAATTTGATACTGGGAGTTCAAATGAACGGAAACCAATGCCCAGTCACGCTTTGCGACTTTTTCATAGAAGAAGTAATCATTGGGTTTTTTCTCCCCCCTAAGCTATCATTAGCACCCACAGGCGTTATTTTACATCGGGAGCACCCTGATCCTGCCATTCGACATTAATTACTGTGTATTACATATACATGTGACATATCTTTTTGTACCAAATACTACAGATAGTCTACTGTCGCCAAAACCGAGAGAGAATACAGTGATGTGGTGTGGGGCAAAAGGGTTTACAGTAGGAGCTGGAAAATAAGGTCTCACTCAAGTTATCGGCCTGCAGCTGTTTGGATGTACCAAGCCCAACATTTTGAAAATATCTTTCTTACTTACTTACTAACTTACTTACTTACAATTTGCAAAGAATTGAAAGAGATTTTTTTTGCGCTCTCTGTCTCTCTCTCTCTCTCTCTCTCTCTCTCTCTCTCTCTCTCTCTCTCTCTCTCTCTCTCTCTCTCTCTCTCTCTCTCCTGCTTTGTGGGCTTCGAAAAGTTGAAAACAGAGCAGCCTACTGGTAGACAAGCTTGCAGGCAAAGTGATGAGGGGACACTATAATTCGGTCTGACAGTCTGACCAACTTGTTCGTTTTAAAGATAAACACAGCGCATCTGTTAAGACTTGGCTATTTTATATCCATTCGTTTGGGATTTTTTCCTCGGTTAACAACTAGGCAGAAGTTTCCTATTAATAATCATTTAAAAAAGAGTATTAAAAAAACCACGCAAACGTTGTTTTTTCCCCCCTGCTTTACAAAATGCGGTGGTGTCTATTAACATTTCACGGTGGACAAGGTATTGAATTTTTCTGCATCTGATTCGCCTTTTTGTTGTTGTTGTTGAGATCTTCAGTAAAATGGATAAACTGGATGAAATCTCTATAATCTATGCTTTTTGACAACAACTCTTGACCAGTCGATGCATCAGGACTAATCGCTACCTTAGAATTACAAAGTTCTATCTCGTGAGTACCTTTTTTTGTGAAGTTTGACGAGAAAAATTTCGAGTTTCACAACATGTCAAGCTTTTTCGAAAGCAATTCTGTTGAATATCTTGACGATGACTCCAAATAATCTTACTGTTTTGATAGAACAGATAAATCATTTGGTTTCTGACCCCAAGGTCTTAATATCTTAATTGGTAATTCTAAGGCTGTGTAAGTGCAGTTAAAGGGTTATCGCTCATTGCTCACAGGATAAAGGCAAAGGACAATTAATGTACAGTAAAGAAATGCATCTTCTTAACCATATCCGTACGCCCAGAGGTCATTTTGTACCCCCGGGATTGTATTCTTCACATGTTAGAATACTTCTAGTACGAAGATCTCTTAGAAATTTTCTGTATTTCTCAAAACATCATTTTGGCAGACTGCTATATAAAGCGTACGGATCGGTCCCTCTTTGGAAAGTGGTGGCACAGAGTTACCCACGTCGTACGGATACAATAGTAATACACGACGTACGGACAGAGTTAACAGACAATACGTACACAAAAGGGACATGTTCATTACACCCCAAAAGATGAACAAAACCAGTTCCCAAGACGTAGGCATGTTCATGGGCTAAGGACCTATCATACGTATTCGCAAGACAAACACACTCAAGATAAAAACACACGCAAGTATGCTAGCTACATGCACGCTTAGCGTTCAGCCTTTGATTACCGTTTAGAGGTCGATAGGGCACAAGGGCGAATAAGACACATGGAGACTTAAGGCCACAATTATTTTGGTAATATATTTTGTAATAATATGTTCATCTTGTAAGCCGTACCAATTTTTTTTCACGGCAAGCATCTTCACCTTTGTGAGCGGATTTTTCATGTAGAATCTATAACCACATTTCAAAACAAAACAATATGTTTTTATCGACCAGTTCTATCGCCATATCTACAGTGTAGCAAAGAGCAGCCATTTCCAATTTCGTACTCCATGAGTAAGACTTTGAAACCCTCATTCTTTTTGGTTAAAAAGTTCCGTCTTATAGGCGAGCAAAGAGCAGCCCTTTCTAATTTATCCGTACTTCATGGGCAAGACTCTGAACCTGCATTTTTTTCATAAAAATGTTGCGACCTGTGCACAATGATACTATATGGTAGGCTAGATCTATCGCTTGTGTTCCCTGGAGAAGACAATCAGAACAGACAGCCATCCGACGATTCATGTTTTGTGGTTTTGATTAAAGAGAAGCACATCGACACAATAATGGTCATTTAGTGCAGGGAAAAAGTAAGACAGACAGACAGAAACAACAGAAGGGAAAGTAAAGAAGAAGGACATGCCACAGGCGCCCTTCAGCCATTCACATATTTCATGTTGTATAGTTTCTAAACGGGGAACTAACTAAAGATAAAAATCAATTTGGGGAGGCAATAAGGTAGATCTAGAATCTAGAATATACGTGCCGAAAAAATATCATGGGCGTCAAAAACAACACCATTTCTCGTTGGGGCCTCGTGCATTTACCACATGACAATAATATTATTTCCTTTAATTAAGCATTCTTCTTAAAGCGGTCTACCGAGAAAGAAATTAAATGTATGGAAAAGGCAAGCAAAGTCTTTGAAATTTTACAAGGACATTTTTTTGCGAGGGTTTAAAAGGTGAGAGCTCGAGTAAGAGAGGAGGACTTAATTGAAAATTAAGGTTTACTGAAAAGAATAATAATAAGAAGAAAAGGTTTACCTTAGCGTTCGGCTCTCCTTTGGACCACCTTGAAATTTCAAGAGGAAGAAGCGAGGGCTTGAGGTGAAATCCAGGTAAAAAGTATTCACCCCGATGATCAGCACAAGATCAAACGGTCTATGTCAAAATCCCAGGGCAAGTTTAATATCACAAGTTATGTGGCAATAATAATATTAATATATCACAGGAGAAGTCGAATCGAGTACAGAGTGAATAGCGCCAGGGGAAAAGAACAGTTACAAAGAACTCGTTCAGCTGTTTCGACAACGAGGTTTCCTCCTATGGCAAGCTCCGATTGTCTTTTAGTTAAGCGCGGCAACAGAACTTGGGCACGGCTGCCCGATCGTGTGCCAGACTTTTACCCCGAGTAGCGACCAAAGTTGATGGAAGTAGATTAAAAAAACAACCAACAACTATTACAACCTTTCGCGAGAGATTCTTGGATGAAAGTCTCTTCCCAGAGCCAGTGACCAGTTGTAGTTGTTCAACGTGTCTGGTGGTAGTATGGTGGAGGTGGTGGTGGTGGTGGTTGTGAGCGGTCGATTAGAAAGTTCCCAGACTGAACGTAACACCACCACCCACAGTCCTGTCAGTCAGTCGCGATGGGGTTGGCCAGGGTGTGTGACGTAGCCACGACGTCGTTCACTCCGCGCAGGCAGGCAAGAGGAAGGCAAGGCGAGCCGGCGAGCACAAAAAGCCCGCCTCGGTGGAGTAAATGGGGGAAACCGTCCACTCAACGTGCGCGTCTCGATTCCCGAGCGCGCAGTCTGTTGAGGTGTGCAAAAATCCGAGTAACAGAACTCGGTTATTTGGTTGGTTTCGTAAAATGGAGATCACCGCTACGTTCTGGAGTCCGTCATCCGGATCTCTAGCCCGTTTTGTTTTGTTTTGCTTTGTTTTGTGGTTTTAAAAAAATGTGATAGCTCTCTGCTGAGCAGTTCCTTTAAATGTTTCAGCGATCTAGACGCTTTTTATTTGTTAGCAGAATTACGTAAGTTGGTTAGTGATTGAGATCACTCTATGCTTCCTGGGAATCCGAAATTTTATTTTTTTCTGGATGTAATACCATACATGTATATAACCCCATGGAGCATGCTGCAGATCACAGTTACACGCTATACAAATGCAATTATCAGATCTTACCATTATTATCGTTCTGAGTCTTTCATAGACCAGTTATAACCAACTTCAGCCCGTGAGTGGTTCTCAGGGGAAAGAGCTGTTGCCCGGACCGGTCCCCTTTTATGGCATGAGTGCTGGGGAGGGTGCGGTATATTGTGTCATTTAAAAAACTAAAAGCATACATGATTGATCGTAATTCCAGCACATGTTGTTGTTATTGTTGTCGTCGTTGTTGTTGTTGTTGTTGTTGTTGTTGAGCTATATATGTCTTCTACGCAAGAGCTGATTGGTTGTTGTAATTTCAAAATTAAGAGGTGCATAATTATCAAAACCGCTTTTACATGCCTTGCTTTTCTTACGAGCCATAATTTATTTCCTCTTGCAAGAACACACCCTGGCTTGCAACAAAATTTGCGCAAACTGGTTCCCACAAATCTGATTTTTTCCCGAAACGGATACCCAGCCAGCCTTTATCGTCTGCTGAGCTATCAGTCAGGTGGCTGGCAAGCCCTTGCCTACACAACAGAGAGTTCATTGCCCTCTGCCACAGTGCAGACCTGAACAAGACCGAACTCGCTGTACTCGACTACTGCAGTGTTCTGTAAGCGGGCGAAGTTTGTTTGGAGTTGGGGGGGGGGGGGGGGTTCGCTTTTATTTTTTCAGGCGGTCCAACAAGTATAAATCTACGGTTGAATCTGCATAATAATATACTGGCTCAGAACATTTCTCTGTTGCTGCTACTTCAGCATTGCTCACTTTTGGACAATGGCAGATTTGGGGTATTCGCCTTGGCTGCATCTATTCAGACACGTGTCCGTTTAGGCTCCCGTCCCGTGTATATTCGGACACTTGTGTCCTTTTACCCAAGCATGAATGCGAGTACCGTACATTGTGGGTCTTTTTCTCTGTGAGAATGATGTGCTTCCTTTTCTTTTTGGACCAATGCATCTTTGCAGTTTGCATAAAATTGCATTCTATTTTTCTGTCTATATAATGATTGTTTCGTTTCTTGGAGTATATCGTCATGCATTACATTACATGTGTTTAAAGAGGAAAAATTGTTCTTGAGAAGGATCGCGTCTGTATCCGAATAGACACCTTGATCCACCTCAGCCCAAGAATCATTGCATTTCTGCAGGAGTCTCAAACTCGTGAGCGGCCCGCGGGCCAGTTGCGGCCGACAGGGCGATATTTTGTGGCCATTACTTAGCTACAAACAGTACCAGTTTTGAATGTTGCCCGCAACATTTTTCTCTCACAAGATCTGTATTCACCTTTTTTACCAAGGCATTGTCCACGGATTATTTTTAGATTTTGAATTACAGGCACTTCTGGAGTAGGCCCCTACTATAGCTCAAGCTCGTTACAGTTTCTGAAAGTGAAGAACAAATTCTGTTTTAAATTTCCATTAATAAAGATTGAGAAAATTAAATCAGTTGTATTTTAAAAAAATAAATTCTTGACACCTTTATTTTTGTGGGGCGTCCCCTTGGGGCTGGGGTGGGTAAAAACGATTTTCCCCCCCCCCCCCCCCCCCCCCCCCCGGCTGAATTTATTTTTGAAACCTCTGCAACATATCAGTACAGCAGAACAATGTATCTTTAGGTCAAGAAATTTCCTGGCAAGGCCAATATGGGGATGCATGGGGGTGCAGCGTCCACCAAGCGGGAAGATGGACTCGTTCGATCGTCATTAAAATCTTGCGAAGCAAATGCATAAGGTCATATGAGCACCAGAAGGTTAGAGGAGATACAAGAGAGTAGTAACAAACATAAAAAAAAGAAGAATGGGAGATAAGGATGATAGATGTTTGATAGGAAAGAAGGAGCAAACCACACTAGAGCACCCGCCAACCACCCACACATGACTTTTGCAGGCAGGGCGAACAACCTTACCCTGTAAGTACAGATGTCATCGGTCCCAAGAGATTAAAACAAACAAATAAACAAACAAGCAAACAGACAAACAAACAATATTACAAATTCACCATACACCATTTTTGTGTTGGACTGTCAACCCGGAGGTTTGGAGTTCAATCCCCGTCAGAGTCTGTTGTTGTTGTTTTTTTCCCGTCAGGTTTTTCTTAGCCCCTTCATTGCTAAAGCGTTTCCATCTACGTTTTCACAGAAAAGATAACATGATCATTCAAGAAATTTTTAAAAAGCCATAATATTATTTATCCTTTTCCCTTGTTTACGATCGCATAAGGAACTGCAGAAGCTGTAATGGCACCTTTTAAAACTTCCTCTGAAGGCCAGTGAAAAAAAAGCAGTAAACAAGTTTTTGAAAATAAATTAGAGTACATGCGAAGTCTAGACAACGGCGAAGAGGTCACACATACATTTCGCCATCGTTGATATTATACACGAATGTGCGTACCAAACATGGGCCGCAATCACCGTCACTTCTTGTCTGCTTTCCAAAAAGGGAGTGTGTACAGACCCGGTAACCGGGAATAAAGTCACAAAGTATACAGACCCGGTAGGGGAACTCTTTTGTGATTTCGGAGAATTTCAGCCCAGGGTAGACCTAGGTTTTTCTAGATCTATGGTCTAGATCTAGATCTAGGCAGACAGACATAAATCTTTGATTTAGTTTCGGGGTTAGCCTAGATCTAAATGAAGATTGCGGATGTCTTTTCAACGAACGATCGTTTTTACTCCGTTTTGGAGTTGGAGGAGTCACAATTTGAAGAAAAGAACAATGTCATAATTTCAATCGAGCAGTCCCCCCC
>NW_004798104.1:74969-76292 GCF_000002075.1 Aplysia californica | reverse complement strand
CAATACATCCCTTTCAGCGACTTTGACAAGATTTAATTAAAGCGCGCCCATTATCTGGGATCAACCATCCTATACATGTATCAGATATTATCTTGGGTAAAACAGATGGATCGGAATTCAAAGGCATCTCACTGGCGATCTCTGCTGAGGTTTGAAAAGTGACAAGCTTGTTTTCATTATATTCCTGAACTTTTGGATGTTGCAATTATAGCGTTCACCAGCCGTCGACGGCTACCAAGCGAAGGCTATTCAATAATTTCGTTTCTGTTACTGTTGTTGCTGCTGTTGTTATTGTTGTTAGTGGTGGTGGTGGTGGTGGCGCTGCTGCTGCTGTTGCTGCTGCTGCTGCTGTTGTTGTTATTATTGCTCTCGTTGTCACTGTTATGGTTATTGTTGTTGTTGTTGTTGTTGTTGTTGTTGTTGTTGTTGCTGTTGTTGCTGTCATTGTTGTTGTTGGTGTCGTTCTTGTTGTTGGTTTTGCTGTTGTTATTTTTAGTGTTGTTGTTATAGTTTTTGTTGTGTTGCTGTTGTTGTTGTTTTCGTTGTCACTGTTCTTGTTGCTGTCAATGTTGCTGGTTTTTTGTTGTTGTTGTTGTTGCTGCTGGTTGTCGTCAATATTTCTTTTTATCGTATTGTAGTACTGGTTTTTATTCCTGATACATGCATTTGACATTACGGTTTTGCTATTCTTTAAAAGCTAACTACATTTTCTGTCTTTTGTTTCCTTCTTTGTAGCTCCACTGTCCTCAAAGAATGAAAACAAAACAACCCCCCATTAAAAAACCCCCCACACACACACCAAAAAACAAAACACCCTCCAAAGAAAACAAACAAACAAACAACTAACAACAAAAACAACAACGAAACAAACAAAAACAAAACAAAAACCCCTTGAGCAAAAGTTGTCCTGGTGACGTGAGACGTCCGATTATGTCGTGGGTATTGCTTCAGGTGTTGTTTGGCCACGATGCCTACTCTCATCTCGCCCACGCACGACCCATTTCCTGTGACCGGCTCATCTGTGCCACGTCCTCGGCTTTTTAAAGAATATTTTGAAGATGATGAGGAGGAGGGGGATGGTGATGAGGAAGAGGAGGATGATAATGATTAGGAGGATAATGATGATGATGATGATGATGATGATGATGATGATGATGATGATGATGATGATGAGGATACGTCGAACGAACTGTGTATAATACATATTTTCTGGAAATACAACAAGGTCTTAACTGTTTTAATACCTTCTTTATACAATGATGATGAGGAGGATGATGATGATGATGATGATGATGATGATGATGATGATGATGATGATGATGA
>NW_004798104.1:70666-72261 GCF_000002075.1 Aplysia californica | reverse complement strand
CCCCCCCCTTTCTTCTTCTAGGCCAAACCACCTTCTGACCAAAGCACACGCAACTAAATAAAACAGCTCAGTTTGATTTTCAGCTAGTCCATTTTTGTTATGTTTTGGTAAGGTTTTATTTCGTTGTTCTGCTTTGGTACGAGTTTTTTTATATCTTGTGTTTTGTTTTGGTAAGAGTTTTACCGGGCTTGCTACTGCATAGAGTCAGAGCTTTATTAATGTAAATTTTTTTTTACGCCCCTATGGACACAATTTAGATCATTTAGGAGGCTGACCTCCCAACCCGACCTGTCAGGGATAACAGTTGCTGAGAGGGATATAACATGCCGTTAGAAAGACTGAGATACTCGATAAAAGTTTCTTCCCCACTCGGGAATGGAACTCGGGTCTCCTGCACTTGACAGCTAATCGCCTAACCGGTACACCACATCCGCCGGTTCAGTAGGGGCTTCTGGCACTTGCAAGTCAAATACGCGATTATATGCACAGAAATAGATTAGTGAAATACGACTGATGTTGTTAATATTTTTACGTCCCTATCAATAACATTTAGGTCTTACTGGAAGCGGGCTGCTTCAAACAAGAAACTAGTTAGTTTTATTCTTTTTCCCCCTCTGTTGCCTGTCAGAGCTTGACTGTATTCTGAGAAATCTATTATTTTCATACATTATGTGACTTACAACCTTTTATTTTTAGGCTGCATCAATCGTATACCCGCTGGTGGTATATTGAAACATAACATTGGGAGCTCTGAGGAGCAACACATGAGCTAACATATAATAAGATAAGATAAGATATGATGAGGCATGGCAAAATAGGGTTTGATAAGCCAAAACATCAACATACAGAGATTCTGCCCCCATCCCCTCACCCTCACCTCCTTTGTTCCCTCCTCAGGGCTCCTGACTCTTTCTGCAGCCTTCCCACTACTACTCACTGTCGCCTTCTTACTGCTGTCTTTCAGCCTCTCGCCTGATCTTAAGGTAGGAATGATCTACACTTAGCCAACTCGGAAAAGGACAAAAAATCTAGGAGGTCCCGTGTACAAGTTGCGCACGTTTTAGATGGTGGTTCAAAATCGATAAGAGTAGGCTTCGACCGCCACCCGGGCAAAATTCAAAATTACTTTCCAACAGAAAATGCTTACTTAATTCATGCGTCCTGCGCTCTCTTATGACCTCAAAAAAAAAAAAAAAAAAAAAAAAAAGAAGAAGAAAGATTCAGGTTCTACACAGAAAACACGAAATAGACACGTTCAACGATGCAAAACTCAGGCACACACGTGTTACAAAGAGGTTTATACATCGGAGTACTATTTAATAACCTCTTTGCGTGGGTACCTCAACATAATAAAATATTATATACACGTGAAGCAAAGAATAAAAAGTAAGTAGTTGGTTGTAGCCTGCAGGCAGGGAGTTCTGGGGATAATTATACCAGCGCTGAAAGAGTAAAAATATATCAGGTAGTGTGGCAGGCAGACGAACAGGCAGAGAGAGAGGGAGAGAGAGAGAGAGAGAGAGAGAGAGAGAGAGAGAGAGAGAGAGAGAGAGAGAGAGAGACAGAGATGTAGAAGACAGAGGAAAAGGGATGAA
>NW_004798104.1:66966-68218 GCF_000002075.1 Aplysia californica | reverse complement strand
CCCCCCCCAAAAAAAAAAAATTAAAAAAAAAATTAAAAAATCCCAACCCTTTAGAGCTGGTTCCAGCAGCAGTCTTTACAGGCTGCATTTTACTTAGATAGTTGGTTCAAGGTTCAAGTCCCACATTTGACGGGGGCTCTCGTGGTCTAGAGGTTAATTTGTTCGCCTCTCATTCAGTAGGTCGTGCGTTCGAATCCGGATAGTGACGGAAAATTTCCTTCTAAAAAATGTTCTCCTGCTCTCTAAAAATATTCTGTCGTCTGCTTTCGTCTCCACTTTCTGCCCTCTCCCCTTCACCCCCTTTGCCCCCTCCTCTGGGGCTCCTAACTCTTTCTTCAGCCTCTCTACTGCTACTACTTGGCTCCTTCTTACTGCTGTCTTTCAGCCACATCCCTGATCTTATGGTAGGAAAGGCCTATACCTAGACCTCAGACAAAGGCGAAAAATCTGGGGGCCCCGTTTGCAAGACTGCAAGTTGAGCATGTTAAATATCTTTTGTTAGTTCAAAATCGATAACCGTTTTTTAAAAAGTAAGTGCTTTACGGCACTTGCAACACAATAAGGTCATATAAGTGCCGAAGAATAGACGTATTACAAGAGAGTAGCACATACACACAAAAGGAGGGGAAATAAGGACAATAGATGTTTGATAGGAAAGAAGGAGCAAACCACACCAGATTACCCACCAACCACCCACATCGGTAAGTATAGGCTTCAGCCGCAACCCGGGAAAAATTCAAAATTTTCTACCAATACAAAATGTTAAGGTGTCCTCGCGCTCATATGACCTCATACAGTTGCGAACGCCGTAAAACATTTACATCCCCCCCCCAACAAAACAAAACAACAAACAAATAAAAAAACAAACAAACAAAAGAACAACACAACAAAATAAAACGTCAGAAATAACCCTCCACCCCCCAAACAAACCAAACCAAAAACAAAAACATTTGACGGTTGTTGGCGGGTGCTCTGGTGTGGTTTGCTCATTTTCTATTTAACAAACACCTATCACCCTTATCTATCTCTCTCCTCCTTCTCATTTGCTCTTGTTACTCCTTTGTAACGACTCTAACTTTCGGCACTCATATTAAATATGACTTTATGTGTTGTAAGCGCCGTACAACTGTCAGGGGGCTCTCGTGGCCTAGAGGTTAAGGTGTTGGCCTCTCATTCAAAGGTCCCGGGTTCGAATCCGGGTAGCGACCAAAAAATTGTCTTCTCTAAATTTGTCCTTTCATCTCCTTTCCTG
>NW_004798104.1:62745-63970 GCF_000002075.1 Aplysia californica | reverse complement strand
ACACACACACACACACAGACACACACACACACACACACACACACACACACACACACACACACACACAAAACACCTCAGCAATCGAGTTCAGGTCTCTTGCATGCGATGGCAAATCACCTAACCGCTACACCACAGACACCAGTGCTTCGCCTGTTGCTCGTTGATTATGTTTGGTGCGTGAAGTACACATTGGCATGTCAGTGTCGGTCATGGTCTGACTCATATCACAAGGGCAAGCTGCATAAACAAAAGGTGACTCATTTACAGAAAACTGTTTCGTTCATCCTCATTTCATATTTGGCACGCGGCCTAACATAAGCGAATTTATACTGTAAATAAGATCAAATCTGAACTTCTCTTACTAACAAAAGCAAACAGAAAATGTTGCTTCTTACAGCCAGGCGCAAACCCATTTTTATTAGAGCTAGTTTAAATAAGTCGAAAGAGTTTTATGCACTTGCAACGCAATTAGATCATACAAGTAACGAAAAATAGAGGTATTACAAGAGAGTAACAAATACGAATAAAAAGGAGGAGAGACACGGACAATATAGATGTTTTTTTTTTAAATAGTAGAGGGTTTTACGGCGCTCGCAACTGCATAAGGACATAAATAATATGAGTGCCAAGGGGTGGGTATCAACCGAGAAGTCTTTACAAGGAATCAGACTTATTCTGCTCACCTCTCTAGCTTCAACAGCACAAGGTCTGCTTCGACTATTAAGGCACCCCAAAAATAGCTGTTCACAAGAGATTGACAAACATTCAAAAGGAATAGAGGAAAAATGACAATAGTAAAGATTAGGAAAGAAAAAGCAGCAGTTCCCTGTTGTAGATCAGGCACAGTTATGAGGGTGACATGAATCAGCCCATTTACAATTCTACTATGCTTGAACAAGAAATGTTTCCCCCCCCCCCTTTGGGAATGGCCTAAAGACACTACAGTCAGTGGCACTACCCCGGGAGGCATATAGATGTTTGGTAGGAAAGAAGGAGCAAATCACACCAGAGCACCCCCAATCAGCTGAGCTATAAAGACAAATAAAAGAACGTTTTCAGGTCAAGTCAACATTTATTAATTTCGACCTACATTGATGCCTTCTGTCAATCTTATTCTTTGTTCTTTGTGCTTGGGTTATGTGGAGCCCCTTGAGATGTGTGCACACAGGAGTAGACGCTATAAGAATCTTCTGTAGGATTGCTATTATTATTATTATTATTATTA
>NW_004798104.1:57680-58865 GCF_000002075.1 Aplysia californica | reverse complement strand
AAAAAAAAATAAACAAAAAAATAAACAAAAACAAAAACAGGGACTCCTGAAAGTATCCAGACACTCAGGTAGAGTGTAGACCTGTGCTGTTCTACAGAATTAGTTTTAGTTTTAATAACATTTCTACGACAGTTGCAAGACAATTGGGTCATATTAGTTTAGTCTTGCAGATTCGAGGTGTTATTAGAGAGTAACACACACACACACAACCAAAATGAGGAGAGCGAGAGCAAGACGATAGATGTTTGATAGGAAAGGCATAAAAGGGAGGGGGTAGGGGTGGGTGGAGAAAGAGGAATAGGCACGGAGGGAGGGGGGGGGGGGTCACAAAAAACCCCCTAGGAGAACAAAAAAAGACGATAGAGATGCTTGAAAGGAAAACAAAAGACCAAACCACGTCAGCGCACTCGCCAACCCCCTACTCACAGAAGGAGAAGAAGAGATAAGGACGATAGATGTTTGATATGAAAGAAGGAGCAAAGCATACCAGTAGACCCGCCAACCACCCGCATCTCTCTGTATCGTGCTCTATACTACACTATAAATATAAAGGTGACTTGCTGTAAAGGTCTCTTACTGAGGTGTGAAAGATTTGCCAGGCAAGTCAAACTTATAAAATTCTCGAAAAGAAACATGCTCGCTCAAAATAGGAAAAGTTGTTAGTTGTTTTTTCACTATATAGATAGATAGATAGATAGATAGATAGATAGATAGATAGATTTAGATAGAAAGAAAGAAAGAAAGACGGTGTGTGAGAGAGAATGAGATAGATAGATAGATAGATAGATAGATAGATAGAGAGAGAGAGAGAGAGAGAGAGAGAGAGAGAGAGAGAGAGATCGATAGATAGATGAATAGATAGATTGCTAAAAGGAGAAAAATAATAAAATGAGACATGAAAGGAAAGCGAGAGAAGCAGAAAAAAAAAGTTCGATGAACTCGCGGTTACAGAGAGCTAAAGACTGAACAGTAAGCAGGACTAAAAAATATAAAATGGAACAGAATGGTGACGTCATCAAGCGACCTGGTGGCAGGGCGAGAGGTGAACAACCGCAGAAAAATATTACGTGATCGAGGAGATAGATAGACAGATAGACAGGTAAATATATACACAGATAAATAGATGGATAGATAGAGAGATAGAGAGATAGATAGGTATATGGATAGATAGATAAATAGATAGAT
>NW_004798104.1:52147-53722 GCF_000002075.1 Aplysia californica | reverse complement strand
AAATCCCCATACCTTCCACCCCCACCTCCCACAGTCCCGGACTTCTACACTTCCGGGCTGTGTGTGTTGGGAAATACCCGGGGCAATGACCTGAGGGTCGGAGAGATTGGGGCCATAGCATGGGATTGGCATGGTTGTCCGTTGACGTTACTTTTAGAAGATCCATCACCACACTCACACTCACATACACAAGTCCAACAAATCGGATACGTGTGTACCTTGCTTAATTTGAAGACGCCATTTCTGGTCATTTGACAAATAAATCTTGAAGACACGCAGTTTCGGGGCATTTTAAAAAAGTAGCATAACTTCGTTACTCAAACAGATTTTCAATTCTATTTCCTTTTTCTACAAAGTGAGTGTACCTACAAGCAGTCCATGAAATGTGCAAATTTGCCGTACTGAATTGTGTACAATGTTTTTGAGATAGGCAGCTGCATTGCTTTTGAGTCTACAATAGTCTACATCTGGTGCGGCATCGTATTTGTGTGGGCACGCGTGTGGTCTGCATGTAGGTACGTGTAAATATGTATATTATGTGTTCATTATGTTTGAGTACACTGCAAACGCTCCTTCCCAGCTTAATGAAACTTAAAGTGAACTTACTTTGAGCATATCAAAAGTCATGATTCATTCGAGAAAGATATTCTGGAAGCAGATTTAGAAGGCAAGAGAGGGAGGGGGAGACTTAATAGACGATGGAAACAGGACTGTTCACTTAGAAGTCTAGTTTGGAATCAAAACAAATATGACATGCATAATAGTAACAGACAGAGTGTTTGATTGCAGAAAAGTCCAAGATCTCGAAGCAACGTCCAACTACCGAAAAAGCTTAACCCCCCAAAAAAAACCAAAACAACAACAACAACAACAACAACAAAACAAAAAACAAAAAACAAACAAACAAAAAAACCTCGTTCTTCAACATATCCCTTTTCTGGAGCGCAGCCTATTTCAGTCAAGCCTTTGCCCAAGATAAGGGCATAAGAGACACACGTACAGAGTTACACTTCCGTCAGATCCCGATCCTCCCTCCGTCTCTCACCCACATGATTCTTCCTTCCAACCCCACCCCACCCCCCTTCTCCTCTGACTGTCCCATCCTCACCCGTCTTATCACACCCCTCTCTTTTACTACACCCACTACCTTCACCATGTGACAACTACTGACAACAACGACCCGCCTCCACACAGACTTACCGAGTTGTCTGCTTGGGGCAAGAGGAGCTGTAGGGTAGAGGTGGGCAAAACCCTCCGGATAACTGGACAATTATCAATGAAACATTGTCCGAATTCAGACCGTAACTCCTTTTCCAGACCCGCTTGTCGAAGTGGGTGCACCCATTTGTTGAAGTGATGCTAACCCGTTAGTTGAAGTGGTTCTAACCCGTTTGCCGAAGCGGTTCACACCATAATATTATTTGCTGAAGAGGTGCACTAACATAATATAATCCGGATTTCGCTAAAGCGACTCGTTGCCCAGCTCTTCGGTAGGGGAAGAGGGGAGTAGGCTAAAGGAGCAGGGGAGGAGGTGGAGGAGGCGTTGTGTGAGAGCGAGGAGGAGGAGGAGGAGGA
>NW_004798104.1:50683-51845 GCF_000002075.1 Aplysia californica | reverse complement strand
GGGGGGTCAACAATCAAAGTCACAAACAGCAAATCGTTGAGTTACTGCCTTTTGCAATGAGTACCATTTCCTTCTTACTTTATTCCTGAAACCTGCCAAACCAAATAGCAGCAGTCCAAGTCCTCTTGTAGACCATTTTCGAAAACAGGTACAATAGAAAACAGTCAAAGCCCAGCGTGTTTTGAATTATCCATTCTTTTCCCAAATAATCACTGTATGAAGGCCACGCAGGTCTTTACGATGAGAACTACAGTAAAATGGTGTAAAGAAAAGAAAGTGGAAAAACCATGGTATACTGTCAAGAAGCTAGTCCAGGGTAGGGGGAAAATAGAAAGTGTTTGTTTGTCGGTGGCCTATATCATCATGATCCAGGGTTAAAAAGGCAACGATAATAGAATCCCCCAAAAAGACTTTGATCTTTTTACTATTGTACATTTTTCTTATCACCTGTACCATTGTACGCAGTGCCCATTACAAAAAGTTTCCTCAAATCTCTGTTTGATCTGGTTTGATATATACGAAGGGCATACGGGAAACACAGGATGTGCCCGTTTTTTGCTAATCTGAGTTTTGACGTGGGTTGGGAAGGGTTGACACACCTCTTTTGGCCTATTTAAGTGTCCAGGGATAAAGCCAGATAAATAACTCCTTCAACGTCAATCTTGAAAAATACGCTTCACTATTTAATATACGTAGGCTTAGCTAATTAACTGGCTATCTCAAGCAGATGCTACAAGTTAAACTGATGTTTTTTAAAGTGCTCAAAATATAGAACTTAGTTCGTCTAGAGGATGGACAAAAATGGTTGCCCAATCATCCTTGGTCCCCCAACGGCCATCTAAGACTAAAGAATACGTTTCTCGAAGTTCTACATCTGAAAAACGAGAAAATAATATATCAAATACAGATTTGAAGAAACTTTTATTGAAATGCGCAAGTGGTATTACCACCAGTGAAGGTTCCACACAACTCACTACTCACCATGCAACGACTCACTACTCACCCTACGCTCAGGCCGTCATCATAATCTCGCTCCCAAAGATTCCCTTAGAGAAAGCCTTACGCTGCAGGAGGCACGCGCTGTCTCGGGCATAGCGCGACTCCTTCCCTGGGAAAAGCGAACAGACTCATACATACATACATACATACATACACACACACA
>NW_004798104.1:45297-47042 GCF_000002075.1 Aplysia californica | reverse complement strand
CGCCCCCCGAAAGCAAGGCAAATGAACAAGCTTAAGATGGTAACAATAACACTAACACACTGACACGATATTTCGCTGTCTATGGCCGAGTACCCATTCACACCTGGGTGAAGTGAGTGCCTTCCCCGAGGACACAACGTCGGACCTCAGGCTCGAGCGCCCCAACTTGTTACGTCATGATTACGAATCCGGTAGCCTAACCATCAGATCTAGATTCAGCAAAGTCAAATTAAAACCTGAACATTTCTAATGCGATATAATATTTCAAACTCGTTCTATGTAATTCTATCTTATTCACATGGCAGGCCTAAACCTGAAACGCAGAGCGAACATTTTGATGCTCTGTTAAAACCTATGCACCTTTTAAATTTGATATGCCTTAAATAGATTCATCGATGCTTTGTTGCCGCAAATGAGAAGTTCCGAAATTCGAATTACACCGTTTTTGCCGAAAATGATACATGCTTAAATTGACCTGGATATTGCACTGCCGCAGATGTCCTATCCACGTCCTGAAATTATTGCAAAAGAATTGTCTTTCCGTGACTAGCCTGCCAGACATAACGCATGACCTAGCTGGACAGTAGTATGTGTCACGTTACGGTGAAATCAGGCGCTCGTCAATATTTAGGCATATAGAGCTATTGGTAGCAACTTAAAGCTTGTTTATTTGTCTTGATTTGGATTTGAAAAAATACCCATTTATCTTGATCAAAAGTCCAAATATTTAAGACTGAGGGAGGTAAGGGTCGAATGGCGTCAGAGGTAGGTTTAAGGGGGGGGGGTGGGGGGGGGGGGGGCAGAAAGTGGAGACGAAAGCAGACGACAGAACACTACTAGAGGGAAGGAGAGAAGGTGAAAGGAGACAATTTTAGAGAAGAAAATGTTTCCGAAGCTACCCTGATTCGAACCCGGCACCTTTGAATGAGAGGCGAACACCTTAACCTCTAGGGCACGAGAGCCCCCGAACATTATTCTGTGTCGGACTCGATGTCAACCTTACGATCGGGCATATCCTTATAGAGTGTCCGGATTTTGGAGAGCCCCCGAAAGGAATATTTTAAATACATGTACACTAATTTGAAAAATTTGTTCTGCGTTTTGTGTATTTCAGGTGCTCAACGATTCCAGCTTTGCTAAGAAAACCAGGTCGTGCTGAGAACAAAGAAACAAACGACAAATAGCAACAACCCGCTCCCAAAAATAAACTCCCACCAACCCCCCCCCCCCCAAATACAAAAAAACCCACAAAAAAAACCCAAAATAAAACCCAACCAACTTGGGCCCTGCGCGCTCATAATTATTATGATCTTATGCAGTTGCGCACGTTGTTCAACTTTTGACAAGCAATAAATAATAAACAGTTATACACCTTCCCCTCCCACGGTAGAATTTCGACCTTCAACTGTGAACCGTATGTATACACAGGCAATTACACCCTGTCGCTCCCCTCATATTTGTGAGACATTGTTGTGAAGAAAGGCGTTCGTCAAAATAATGAAATTGAAGAAATCAGAATTTATTTTCTGCTCGTTTGGCAATTTTTACAGAATTTTAGTGTTTTTTAAAGCTAAAAAACGTTCATTAAAGGCAGTACAAAATATAAATTTCCAGTTTCCAAGGATTCCCCAGCTTTGGAAGTCATCAAACTTTGGGGGCCATTTATCTGTAATTTTACCTTTGATAATAGGCGACCCCCGCCTCATTTAATCGCAACTTAGTCGACTTCTATTCACGATAGATAT
>NW_004798104.1:43213-45018 GCF_000002075.1 Aplysia californica | reverse complement strand
TACACCTGGAGGCTATGTCGCTTATTACTGGACCGAATTTTACCAAATTTCACACATATAACAAGCATAGTAAGGAGTCTTAAAATCCGCAATCAAATTTGAGAAAAAGGTTTAGTTTCCGTGGATACGCCGCATTGGATTTTATTGACATGTCTTACGTAATGAATACCGCACTTATCGCTCTTGAAAATTGATAGTTTTTTTTGCATGTGTGTTCACAAACATTAGATCTAAAAATTTGTCCGTTGTTTTTTTCCTAAACGAATTAGAAAATTTTTAATGAATTTTTTCCTGAGGTAGCATTCACGTTTGCGAAAAATCCGTGAAAATCCACACTCCAGACACCACTAACAAAAATCTATTCCAAAAATTCCAAACACAAATTTTTAGTATCACCTCTTCTCTTCATTCTGTGAAAATTTCATGAAGATTGGATGAAAAATGGGGGAGTTATTAAAACAAAGTACAGAGAAAAGTCGCGTTTTGAGAAAACGGCCGATAAAGAAAAATAAAATACTGACTTTATGAGGAAATGGCGGTTACAAACATGCCTGGTATGGGGAAAAAATACGTTTTTTTGGGTTCTTATGTGATGAAATAGTTGTAGGAGAGGCTGAAGAAGCTAAAAATGCCTACAACTCAAATTCCATGATTTTGAGCCGAATTCTGACTTTGGGGATGTAGCCCCCCCCCCACCCCCCCTTAACGCACAAATTAGCCACCAAAGTTTGGTGAATTCCCAAACTGGATAGAATCTTCATGACAACTGCACATTTACCTCTCTTGAGCTTTTCATCAACGTTTTTTTTTCTTTTTGGGTAAAATGTACTCAGAAATGTGCTCTTAAATAAACAATAGATATAATTATGTTGAGCTATTTATTTTTATTTAATAAAAATTGACCTAAAGGCGGAACCGTTATGGTTTCTTCTTTTTCATGATTTTGACGAGCGCCTGATTCCACCACGCTGGACAGCACACCCCCACTGAATGCTGCGCGCACGCACCACATCGACCTCAGCCATCAAATCTATTATTGATAGTCAGCTGTCTGTCTCCGTTGGCAAAAAAAAAAAAAAAAAAAAAAAACCCAACCAAAAACGGAAGACAGAAAGAGGAAGGCCTTCAACTTTTCACCTGGTGTCGGGTGGTACAATACACGAAAACTTTGTGCCAGAAGATTAAGTCATTTGTTAATCAGGTCATTCAGGTCGGCGGCGAAGGTTAAATCGAAGAGGAGAGTAGTAAGCTAGACGAAGGTTCAAATTTCAGGGTATTTATCTTCTTTTTTTTTGGTAAGTGTTTTACGGCGCTCGAAACTGTATAAGGTCATATGAACGCGCGGGACACACTGAACATTTTCAGTCGGTAGGAAATTTTGAATTTTGCCCTGGTGGCGGCCGAAACCTACTCTGATTTTGGACCACCAAGGGATCTTTAACGTGCGCACACGGGATCTCCGAGATTTTTCTCCCTAGTCCGAGAATGCTATGTGTGGCTGAAAGACAGCAGTAAGAAGGAGCCAAGGAAAAGCAGAAGAAAGGTTGCAGAAAGAGTCAGGAGGCCAGAGGAGGGGGCAAAGGAGCTGAGGGGACGGGGGCTGAAAATGGAGACGAAAGCAGACGACTGAACATTGTTAGAGAGCAGGAGAACATTTTTTGAAGATGTCAGAAAAATGAATGATCCAAATCACCCTGAGGTATTTTTCGTGGAAAATGGACACCCCCTCCCCCCCCTTTCTAATAAGCAAAACAACAACAGCAACAACAAAAACAACAGAATCACCATCACTACCACCACCACCA
>NW_004798104.1:37726-39896 GCF_000002075.1 Aplysia californica | reverse complement strand
ATCGTCCCAGAAAAATAAACAAATAAGCAAAATGAGTGGAAATAAATGAGCACTATCTTTTCACATTGGATGTCCCAGAAAAGAAACAGACAAATCAGCAAAATGGGAGAAATTCCTTTTCTTTTCCTTTTTTTTTTTTTACCGTTGAGCTAGATAAAACCACTTCCATTACTGCAGCCGAAATTTTCGTTATCTCTGCCTCTGTTTAATCTGTTGTTGTTGTTGTTTTTTTGCATATTTTTGGTTAAGTTTTTGTTTTTGTTTTGTTTTGGAACGACTTGCATACACATCCAAATCTTACTGGCTACATTTGGATCTAGATGATTAAACTTGATCTTTGTTCTGTGTTGATAGGTGCAGCAGTTGGGTGAGTGGTCAGCTCGGTAGGTATTAATAAAAATAATTATGGTTAAATGCTGTAGGTTTAACACCCCTATCATCACTATTAGGTTAAGAATTTCAGGGGCGGGACCTCCGAGTCTAGCGTCCATCTCCGAAAGGACAGCAGTGGGTATCAAGCTGGACTACAAATCGAAACGGATGGCCCTGCCCCCCCCCCCCCCCCCCCCCAAAGGGACGTTTATTCTTAACCTGGCGGTTCTTTTGGTTTTTTAAAAAAAAAACGCTCTCCTCCGCCCATCTGACATGGTCGTGTCAGAGATGGACGTTAAATACGGAGGTCCTGTGTTTTACAGAATTTTAGAAAAGTTGGGAGGGGCGTTAGACTTTTCCCACTTGATATATTGCAGCAATTACGGCGCAATGACAACGACAAAGCAGCAGCAACAGCAGCGGCAGTAATGTACACAAGTTGAAGATTTGAAAAGTTATGACAAAGGGCGGCCAAGAACATTTACTTTAAAGCATCAGAGTCGCGCTAACATAACTGCACGCTTTAAAAAAAAATTGACATCGATACAATTTGTTTGCCAAAACTTTCCCCTTGGCAAAACTTTTGTATCACCATGAGACATGTAAGAGATAAGAACTTTTGAATTTTCCTCAATTGTCGAACAGAGCACTTGGACTTTGAGTTGGCTATGCATAGAGCAACAGAACAGATCTTAACAGAACTGCAGATCTACGCCAATATTTGATGGAGATTTCTTCAAAGCAGTGAGAGTGGTGTGGAGAAATGTAATAATTATAATAAAAACAATAATAAAGATCATTTCTGTATCGTCCTTCACCAGGTTGCTTTAGGCGCTTCACAATAAAAAAGGAATTTAAGCAAAGTTTCATACATACGGGCCCATTCAACGTCCAATTGTTCCGAATGTCGCGAAGTAAACTATGGGAAGTCATGTTTTTCACATTTTAAAGGAGCGTCAACCCCCCCCCCCCCCCCGATTTTCTTGAAGTGTTTTGGGTGGCTAAACTTCATTTTCATAAGGGAGCCTACAATAAATGCCGTGACAGACATTAGGCTCCCTTACGAAAATGAATTTATCCACCAATAAATACTTCAAGAAAATCCGTTTTTTGTCTCTCATGTAAAATTTGAAAAAACTTGACTTACCAGAGTTTATGTAGTAAGCACTTGCAATGTAACGAAAAACACATTGGCGCGCTCGAATGACCGTATGCAGCTGCGAGCACCGTAAAACACTTACACCCCCCCCCCCCCCGAAAACAAAACAAAAGAGCAAAAACAAAAGAAGAGAAGAACACAAGCGGAAATAGACAATCACTAACAAGTAAATCTGCTCCAGGCTTCTCAGACTGTGCTTGCTTCGGACTACCTTATTTCCCTGCAGAATCTGAAAGACTGCTTTACTGATGCCCTGATGACAGAGATTCCTGCCTACGATGCCCGCCAAAAGTTTGCACACTACCTTGTACAGAATTACTAAGATTCATCGTCCCCGTTCCCGCCTGCAATTTAGAGGGAAAATGTTGAAAGGTATAGGTTTACCGCCCCTATCAACGCTATTGGGTTATTTTTTCTCGATAATACGCGGCCCTGATACCTTCCCAAATGCCCGATGGACTCTGGGAAGTTCAAAATAGACGAATAAAAAATTATGAGTGTGTTTGCTTGCATCGACCAGCTCATACTTTTAGCTGTCCCTTTTGGAAACTGGAAACTGATCGTGTTGTATTTACATGAAGATGATCCCCGAGTGCTTGACTTCGTGACTAGATCATTCTACGTGATCACATTCCAGCC
>NW_004798104.1:30155-34715 GCF_000002075.1 Aplysia californica | reverse complement strand
GAGAGAGAGATGGGGGTGGGGGGGGCATGGTGCTAGAAAGAAGCACATAGAGAGACAGAAAAAAGAGGACGTACAAACACACAAGAAAACAGGAACAGAAACTTCACCAGCAAACCATGTCTTTCCCCCTTTTTTTTCATTCTAGCAATTCAAATTACCTACCAACGACCCTTACTACC
The DNA here is from genome assembly GCF_000002075.1 of Aplysia californica. Lineage (NCBI taxonomy): Eukaryota > Metazoa > Mollusca > Gastropoda > Aplysiida > Aplysiidae > Aplysia > Aplysia californica. Next base: position 34,536 of record NW_004798104.1, on the reverse strand, counting down.
ACCCACCACCCCCTCCCCCACCTACACAGTGGACTGATATACTAAATTCATCTTCCAACCCGACCACCCCCCCTCACACCCACACACCCACCAACACACCCACACAGTGGATTGATATACCTGATTCACTTATCAACCCGACCCCTCTCCCCCTCTCCCACCACACGGACAATAAACAAAATGAATTTCTACCAAACTGACAATGGTTAATGTGTCCCGCTCGTTCATATGACCGTATGCAATTGTGAGGACCGAAAAGCACAATTATTACATACCTAATTCCTCTTTCCTACTTCCTTTCACCTTCATCCCTTCTTCGTCCCTCTTCACGTCGTTCTTCGACCTTCTTCCGCCCTCCTCCATTCTTTTCTCCTCTCCTCCTTTTGTCATTCACCCATCCCTTCTTTCTCTCCCGCTTCTTCCACAGTGGGTTGGTCATTTCATCCACCCCTTCCACCTAAATGGCCTCAACTGTTTCCATAGGTGCGTAAAAAATTTACATTTATTATAACTTCTATAGTGCGGTCAAAAATGCATGGCGCAACTTATTGTGAAATATATCCTTACCTATCGAACATAGATTTTCCAACTTTTGCACAATGAGTTATATCAATGTGTCTTAATAGGTGAATATTTTTTTCAAACTCCTGCACACTGTATTCTAGAAAATTTCTTAATAAATACTAAATAAAAATCCCAGTCGATGGTTTCTACAGATTTTTAAAAAGTTTACAGGTCGGGCAATATTGCTTTTAAAAGCAGGTCTGTCATTTTTTTCTAATCGCAATAGTATGCTTATTGAACATAATGTTTAGGGAACCTTTAGTGGGAAAAAAATGTGTTCATTAGATCCATAGAAATATTTTTGTTAGAAGTTTTGCTATTAAAAAGTGTCATTGGCGTGCTGTGACATAGGCCATATTATACATGTGCGAAATGTGTGCGAAAAGCGGGAAGTGCTGTGAACAATGACATTTTCCGCGTGATGGGGATTTATAGTATTTTATATCAATTAAAATTTATGAAAAAAAGTTTTTTAATCGGGCCTCAATTGTTGCGGAAAAAATATGAGACAAATTGATACCAACTGATGTGCAAAGTATGAGTGACATTGGTCCACCCGTTAAAGAGATTTGAGGAAAAGTTGTACCATGAATTTTTGACCGCACCATAGGCTCTAAAAAAGAGCTAGACCGTGTCTTTGAGATTTGCTTTTCTTAAAAGATTTGCAAGGCTCCCTGATGCCCTTTGCGCGCTCACGTAAGAAATTAACCCTCAAGTGCCCAGATTCGAGAGCCACATCTGGCACATGTCAAATAACCAGCTTCAGGGGAAACAATAATTAATTTTTGTTTTGTTCGGGAATTTCATGAGATTCATCCTCTGGGTGCCCTTGGGGGATTTTTTTCTGAAGTAATTACCCCTTCCAACTTCCTGTTTTTTTTACCAGCACCTAGCTATGCTTGAAACAGACAACGACACCCATTCTTCTTCAGTCTATCACCATCAACCGTCAGGTACATAAATTGTCAATTTATCCTAATATGTTTTGAAACAAAGTAGATTTAGATATTATCACCATCAAATTCCATGTTCAACATTTACATTTTGATTAATGGGGGTGTTTTTAGGTATGGTCTAAATATGGCACACTGGGCAGCCCAGGGCTTTTTTGTGTGCCAGATGTGGAACATTGGGCATTTGAGTCCTGATTTTTTTCACATAGCCCTGTTTATATATAAACAGTCAAAAAGTTCAAGTTGACTGGAAAAATAAAAAAAGCAGATTGAATTATTTTATTTCAATGTAAATACATACAGTAAACAGTTTTAGACTGTAGGTAAGGGTTCATAAAGTTATTTTTCTTTATACAAGTGTATTTGTACAAACTGTGACACATACACTACCGGTACTTAAATTTTTTTTTTCTTGAAACAAGTGCACTTTGTCAGCAATGAGACTCATGATGACAGCACAAGCAATGATCGTGTATGGAAACTCCGTCGGTAGATCAACGATCTAAATTCCAATTTCAAAAAGATTATTCCGTCTGAGCATCAGTGTGTTAATGAAATTTTGGTATATTTTAAAGGTCGGTGTAGTCTGAAACAACACATTCGGAACAAACCCCACGAATGGGGTTTCAAGTTGTGGGCTTGTTGCGAAAGTGAAGGCACTCTGCACGACTTTGATGAGTATCAAGGTTAAAATGGAGCTCATACTCGTAGATCAGAACTAGGCATAGGAGGTGATGTTGTCATGGACATGGTGAAGAACTTATAGGATGGAAAGAATTACAAAACGTTTGCTGACAACCTCTTTTCGAGCGTGAACTTGGTGAAACAGTTGAAGGAGAAAGGACTGCAATATGTGGGAACCGTCTGTGAAAACCGCTTGGAAGGTTGCAAGTTGAAAGCAGAGTCTATAGTGGATGCTGACTCCAATATCGTCGTCGTTTGATGGTACGACAAGAAAAAGGAAGTTATTTCGTCATATGTTGGACCAGAATCTGTTGAGAATGTTACCAGGAAGGACAAAAAAAAGAAGAAGAAAATGGCCTGCTGTAATTCGCACGTACAACAAACACATGGGAGGGGAAGATTTACTGGATTGTATCACCGCTCTCTAAAAAGCAAAAGTCAAGACTCGCCAATGGTACATTTATTTGTTCTAGCACACAATCAACATGGTGGTAGTCACCAGTTGGCTGAGATATCGTGGTCACTGCAGGATGCCTCAGCAGCCCCCAGTCAAGTTATGTGACTTCCATCAGTCGATTGCTGACAGTCTGGTTACCGTCGAAAGGTTGCCAGGACGACCTGCAGCTGGGAGTCCTCAGTGTCTCTCACGCTCTGGCACTCAAGTGAGGCCCCAACTGTCGACACACAGCTCGATCACGTGGATCATTTTCCTCTCCACGCCGACCGGCAACGATGCAAACGCCCCAGATGTGACTCAAAGATCTACATCTTGTGTAGGAAGTGCATGGTTCGTCTCTGTCTAAACAAGGAGCAAAACTGTTTTGAAGAATTCCACACAAGAAAAACGTTATAAATTTGTTCAACGCTACCCAGTGTGACATATCTGGCACATAATACCCAAATGCCCATATATGGCACGGCCTGTAACTTTTTAAATACAAGTTTTAAATGAAAGAAACTTTCAAATTTGGCTATTGTACTTCCCTTTGAACATGCTCTGAGAAATGAAATTTTTCTGTCAATGATTTCCATACTTGGGCACTATAGAGGGTTGATGGTTTAAAAAGAAAACTCCAGTTGAGGTATGCTTTATATAACCTTTTCAAGGCTGTGTAGATTTATTATTTTCTCAGTTGTGCAGTTAAAAAACAGGTTCACAGCCTTATTTTTTCTCTACAGGTAAAATAAAAAGGACATTACGGTAGATATAGTCTATAACAGCAAAACATGACGTGCACTATTATAAAGTGCTGTAAAAAATTCCTGCAACATTGTCAAATATCTTCTCAACTATCGAACATAGGTTCTTCAACTTTTGCACAATGACTTCTGTCAATTAGTCTTAACTGATCAACATTTTAGTAAATACATGTACCTGCTAGCTATATTCTAGATAATTTCTTCATAAATACTAATAAAAAATCCAAATAGGTGGTTTCTACTGATTTTAAAAGGTTTACAGCTTGGGTAAAATCGCTTTAAAAAGCAAGTCTGTCATTTTTTTTTCTAATCGTGATATTATGCTTATTAAAAGAATGTTCCGAAAACATTTAGAGCAAAACAATTTCTTCCTTACAAAATTAATTTCTTGTAACAAGTTTTACCACTAAAATGTGTCATTGGTGAGCTGTGACGTAGGCCATGTGCGTAAGCAAACCGTGTGGAAGAAGTGGGAAGTGTTGTGAACAATCCCATTTTCTGCGTTGCGGAGATTGAGTGTATTTTATATAAATTTATGAAGAAAAGTTTTTAAATCTAGCCTCGACTGTTGAGGGAAAATTCTGATCAAGTTTAAACACATTGATACAAACTGCTGTGCAAAGTGTCGGTGACATTGATTCACCTGTTAAAGAGATAATAGATCTATTTGAGAAAAAGTACTATAGTTGCTTATTCTTCAATAAAGGGAAAGATTTTATGGCTTAATTGTTTGAATTTCTCTAGACTGTCGGTTTTTATCTCCAAAGAGGACAAACACAGGTGGAAATATCTCAACATTGTTAGAAAGATAAATAAATAGAGGTAGAAAGTGTTGTATTGGTGACTGCAAGTAAACGTGAGCCTATCACTCAGAATTACTTTACCTAGTGCGCACATCGGCTTCTCAGTGGGGTCACATGTATGTTGCCGTGACGTCGTGAAAGAAAGACAAGAATGGAAAAGGCGGGGAGAGGGGGGGG
>NW_004798104.1:25820-27050 GCF_000002075.1 Aplysia californica | reverse complement strand
TCTCTCTCTCTCTCTGAAAAGAAAGTAGTAAAAAAAGGAGGACTCCCTCCCTCTTTCTTCCCCATGCTACTCTTTCTTTCTTTGTTTCTTCTTCTTTTTCCTTTTTTGCCCCTATAGACCTTTTTTGCACGTCTGACACGCGCCTACTTATGTATGAAAGGCGAGTCTAAAATTGTCAGTTGCCGTCCGTACAAAAGTAGGCTATCTGAGAACAGCTCTCCTTGTTCGTTCGAGAGTAGCCTTCGGGCTCGGAAAGTTCATTAGTTACGGTAAACACTCAGATAGTGTGGGCCTGGGGAACTAGAGACCGAGGTACCGGTAACTGGTGGTGGTGGTCGTGGTTATTATGGTGGTAATGGTGGTTATAGTGGTTGTGCTGCTGCTGCTACTGCTGCTGGTGGTGGTGGTAGTATTGGTAGTTGTAGTTGTAGTGGTGGTGGTGGTTATAGTGTTGGTGGAGGTTATAGTAGTGGTAGTGGTTATAGTGGTGGTGGTGGTGGTGGTAGTGGTAGTGGTGGTGGTAGTATTGGTAGTTGTAGTGGTGGTGGTGGTTATAGTGTTGGTGGAGGTGGTGGTGGTTATAGTAGTGGTAGGGGTTATAGTGGTGGTGGTGGTAGTGGTGGTGGTGGTAGTAATGATGGTGGTGGTGGTAGTGGTGGCGGTTAAAGTGGTGGTCAAAGTAGCGCTGGTCATAGTGGTGGTGGTGGTTGTAGTGGCGATGGTAGTGGTGGTGGTGTTGGTGATGGTGGTTTTAGAAGTGGTAGTGGTGGTAGCGGTGGTTAGTAGAGGTGGTAATAGTGTTTGTGGTAGTGGTAGTGGTAGTGGTTAATGTGGTGGTAGTAGTGATGGTACGATTTGGATGGAGTAGATGTTTTTGCGAAGGTGGTTGTGGTTTAGTTGTGGCAGTTGACTAGAGTAGATTTTGTTGCGGTGATGGTAGTAGAAGTCACAGCGGTGGTGGTGCTTGTAGTAGTTACAGTAGTCATAGTAGTTGTAACAGTGGTGGCGGTGGCAGTGGTAGTTGTGGAGGTGGTAGAAGTTGTCTGAAATAGATGTTATGGCTGCGGCGGGCTCTCAGGGCCTAGAAGTTAGGGTGTTCGCCTCTCATTCAAATTTCCCGGTTCCGAACCCGGGAAGGGATGACATTTTTTTTTCTCTAAAATTGTCTCCTTTCAACTCCTTTCCTGCTCTCTAACAATGTTCTGTTGTCTGCTTTCAACGCCCCTTTCT
>NW_004798104.1:20352-21908 GCF_000002075.1 Aplysia californica | reverse complement strand
CAGACAGACAGACAGACAGACAGACAGACAGACAGACAGACAGACAGACAGACAGACAGACAGACGAACAGGCAGGCAGGCAGGCAGGCAGGCAGACGAACAGACTGGGAGAAGGCAGGATAAAGTGAAGAAAACTGCAGTGGCGATGAATAATTGAGCTAGCTCTGACCTGCTGCTGTGCCAGTCCTGTGTAAAACAGCTGACTACAAATGTGTGTGACATGATATACAGATACATGTCGCAGGAAGACAAAAGATATGCCTAGATAGATAAATAGATGGACATTCAGGCAATGACATACATACATACGTACATACTCACGCACGTATGCATACAGACAGACAAGCAGACAGGCAGGCAGGCAGGCAGGCATGTATGCATGCATGATGCATGCATGCACGTACGCACGTACGTACGTACGACGTACGTACATTCATACGTGCATACGTACAAACATACATACATACGTACATACATACATAAATACGTACATACGTAAATACATACATACAACGAGAGTTTAGTTTTAGTAAGAGTTCATGCAATCATGCATGCATGCATAGAAAGAGAGTTTAGTTTTAGTAAGAGTTTTGCAGCACTAGCAACACAATAAGGTCATATAAGTGCCGAAGAATAGATGTGTTACAAGTTATTAACATACAAAAAAAAGGAGAAGGAGATAAAAGGACATCTAGATGTTTGATAGGAAAGAAGGGGCAAACCACACCAGAACACTTGCCAACCATCCACATACAAAGATAGAGAAAGAACGAGACAGGGAGAGAGACATAAACGGATATATACACAATTCTACAATATTATTGTATGGATGGATAGATGAGTGTGTGTAAAAGATAGATAAATAAATGGACAAATTGAACTGGACAGACAAGCAGAGACAGAATGCAAGGAAAAAATATAGCTGGAGAGATCTCGACCCAAGGAGGAATAATACAGAATAAAGAAAGGCCTTGAGAGATGGAAAACTTTGAGCGGGATAAAGAAAAACTGGAAACACAACGAAACAAAACCAACACAGAAGAACCAACCATCAAAACCACCACCAGCAGCAATAGAAGCATGCAAGACAGCTAGGGACGCCCCCTCCCCCCGATCGAAGTAATAGAGGAAATATGAAGAAAAGAGGAGGAGGGATAAATGATACGATGGTTTACAGTAGTAGCCATAGCGCCGCTTTCAATCTCGCATGCGCTTCTGACCTCAGCGACCCCGAGCTCGGGGTGAAAAGGTCAGGAGCTCGCCGATGGCGATGGGTGAACGTCAGTGACATGGTAGTGCGTAATCTTGCGGTTCGTGGCCCCGTGCGGAGCGGTCGCGCGCTTAGCAGCAGCAGCAGCAGCTGATTTGTAGACGTCTACAGACTAACAGACGGACGGACGGACGGACAGATAGGTGGACACCCACTCACGCACACACACACACACACACACACACACACACACATACACACACATACACACAAACACACACACACAAACACACACACACACACGCACACACACAGATAGATAGAAGGAGAGGGGAGGGAAGGGTGT
>NW_004798104.1:12900-14180 GCF_000002075.1 Aplysia californica | reverse complement strand
TATATATATATGAATGAAAAGTCCAGGTTCTATTTTAAGAACACGATTTTTTCGCTCTAACTTTTGATACAGATATATTATTAATAATATGTACTAATGTATCAATGTATTCTGAACTTTGACATGAAACATGTTTTACTTTGTCCTACTGGCACCTACAAATGGTTGAAATCTGGTCATTAATAATGATAAACAACACTTCCGCCCTGTCTTGTCAGCGTTGTTACATTTTAGCAGATTTACTGGATTAATGCTCCCACATACGTCGTGGGGCCCCCCAAAAAAAATAAAAATAAAGATGACCGAATTATGATTATAATCTTTTTTCAGCCGTTCAACGTTCAACAATGTCTTTAAGTTAGCACATAACAGGCCAACCTCAAGATTTTACAAGGCAGGCAAAACACGTTGTCACGTTTTCAAATTAATTATTAACCTGTTTAGGGTTCGTTTTTGTTTTGATTCTCTGTCCATTTCTGGATTGTAACAACACTGCGCTGATCTTGCCAAACAACTGAGCTCTCAAGCCCCCCATCCCTTCACCCCCCTTCCCTCCTATTTTGCCCCTCTCTAAAAAAAAAAAGAAGAAAAGAGCAACCCCCCCCCGCCCAACACACACACACACACACACACTTACACACACAAACACATACACATTCACACATACACACAAACACATCCGCACACATACACATACACATACACACACATTCGCACGCACCATGCAGATAATCCAGCAAACAAGAGCAACCAAATCAAATCCCATTCTCATGACAATGAATGATTCCAAATTATATGTACAGTCATTCAATCTTTTCAATTGAATTTAGAAATTTCAAACTCGTTTTTCTTCTATCGGCTTGAGAAAACATAAGCAAAGATAAAATTATGAATTCCAGATATTATTTGATGTTTCTGTAAACTTGTAAAGTGTTTATTAAAGAACACAAAGCTCTTAAAAAAGAAAAAAAAAAGGAAAGAAAAAAAACCCGTCCCCATAAATCATGATATTTTAATTTGCCCATTTGTCCTAATGGCACATAAAAATAGTTGACATCCGGTTATTATATTATGCAAGCATCACATATTTTTCTGTGTTAACGTATGCAATTTTTTATCGACTTTGGGAAATGATAAAAGTAAATATATATAAAAATCAAATGATGAATTCCCGACATTACTTGATGATTTTGGAAACTTATGGCAATAATCAATAATTATTCATTAAAGAAGAAGAAGAAGAAGAAGAAGAAGAAGAAGAAGAAGAAGAAGAAGAAGAA
>NW_004798104.1:9009-10084 GCF_000002075.1 Aplysia californica | reverse complement strand
GAGAGAGAGAGAGAGAGAAAAGAGGGATGGAGGAAGGGATGGAGGTAGAGAGACAAAGAAAGAGAAGGAGACATAAAGAAAGACAGACAGAAAGAGAAAGATATGATTTTCGTTGAAAGGGTGGGGGCTGAGACGTGTTATCAAATACACAGAAAACAATACATTCTGAAAGAGAAGCAGGGAGATACAAAAATAAGAGGGACAGAAAGGGAAACTTAAGTTCCACAAACAGCTGAAGTCCTAGTTATTTATTAATTTAGTCTAGAAGGGTATATTGTCGATCTTTTTAAACTGACTAGCTTCTTCTTGTAAACAAGGAAACGGTTCCAGAAAATTATCCAGACCGGAGCACACCATTTAAACTGTGATCGACAATATACACATGTTCTTTATGAAGTCTAAAAGGTCATTTTAAAACGTAGATCCTTTACGCAAGCAAGAAAACAACTTCGTTTTGAGTTGCAAAGATGATATACGTCAGAAAAACCAAATTATGTTCTATCCGCTCTAAAAAAAACGTACGAATTTTTTTGAGTCGTTATCAAGATTTTAAAAGAATTGCATTTTTAAAAGCTTGACATGTTATGAAACTAAAAAAAAAAATTAACGTCAAATTTCTCAAAACTGGGCACTGAGCAGACCGAACTTTGCCATTTTGAGGTAGCGAGATGGCAGAAAGCAGGCTGAGAGTGCGACATTGGAAGGGGACAACGCGGCTGGGAGAATCATGACATGGCAACCCAAGACCAGGAAGCACATACTTATATAACGACGACGACGACGACGACGATGACGACGACGACAGCAAACAGCAAAAATAACAGCAACAACAACAACAATAACGACAATAACAAAAACAAAAACAACAACAATACCAACAACAACAACAACAACAACAACAACAACATCAACTCGACAATGACAACGACGACGACGACGACGACGACGACGACGACGACAAGAACATTAACTCGTTACCCGAAGAAGCCTGATGAGAAAATCCCTATTTCCAGTGGGTCGTGGGTACATGGGCACAATAGACGAATCACTGACACTCTTCTTAATGTGTAACGCG
>NW_004798104.1:5847-7384 GCF_000002075.1 Aplysia californica | reverse complement strand
GCTTTTTGTGCTTTCTTGAACATTTTACGAGACTGGATATACCGTCTTTTAAAATAAAAATCAATAATGTAGCACGGCCTCAAGCATCTGCCTCGGATATACCCATGTTCCGCGTCAGATGACGGAGGTGGTCGGTTGGTGGGCGCTCAGGTATCTTTGCCCCTTATTTCCGATTCAACATCTATCAGTATTATTGATTCTCATCATAGCTTGTAAAAAAAAATATTGCCGATATTTGACGCAGGATATCTCAAAGACTACCCAACCGATCATCTTCATATTTTGAGAAGAGCTTAGTATCAATCTCATCCACTGGGAAATGCAATCAATTTTCCGAAATTGTGGCTTGTTAATTAATTACGATGTATCATTACTAATTCAATACACGTTTTACAGTAATCACGTGCTGGAAGTTGGACAAATTGCTAGTTTCTCGGATGTTCATAGGCGTCGCCAGTTCTGAACAAAATTCATAACCATTATCTGAAGCGACATTGGTGGTTACACAGACAGACAGACAAACCTATAGAGAGATAGTGACAGATCTACGGGACACATTTAAACATATTTTAACACTCATCAATTATTCGAAATCAGATGTATCGCCAATCAGGTTGATGACTACACAAGGCTGCTTAGGGAAATTTAATCCACCATTTATCCAGTATCTTTTCTCTGTTGCTTTGACATGGCCCTGATACTTTTGCCAAAATTCTCTGGTTATACTTGATAAGGCCTGCTTTGTGTGTCGCTTAAAGTCATGGAGTTTAAATGTTGTATGTGCCAAACCAACCTTTTTCTTCAGCTCAGCCCAGATTAATTCAATAGGGTTAAGCTGAGGGTGGTAAGGAGGGAGCCTAAGAGACCATATTCTTCCAGGCTCTTGTCTTCTCGAAAAACGTCTATCTGGCTCTGTTTGCTGGCGTTCACAATGTCTAGGAGATCCTTTTTGGTTTTCGCTTTACTATGGTCGATCCCATGCTTATCAAGCCAGGCTGTTATAGGGCCTTTGTTCATAGATTTTGTAGGGACTTTATCACCAGGATTAGTTACATTATGATATGATGCATTGTCCATAACCAGGCATGCTTTTTTATCCAATGAAGGCACCGCGGTGTTACTACTTCAGTTTTCAAACTTGTTACTATCCATGTCTTTGTGATAGTTGCCATTTTCATCTTTCGACTTTGACTCAAAACCAGTTCACAATTATTCACTAGTCCTCTCTCATGGCTTCCGATATGCGCAATTATACGACGTTTACCTTTTCCAGTCGGAATGGCTCTCTGTTGGGTGTCAGATTGCCATTCTTTGGTGCACGTTTGGTGGGCATTGATGTAGGACCCGTCAAGAAAACAAATGTCAACGTTGTCTTCTCTAAGCTGTTTTAATTTTCGTAGGTACTTCCCCCTCAGTGCAACCATGTTCTTTGACTCACAAATTACGTCTTTGGATGTTTTAGTCTTCTTGAAACTGAAACATGGACTTTTCACAATGTGCCATAAAGTCTCTCTCTCTCTCTCTCTCTCTCTCTCTC
>NW_004798104.1:4180-5370 GCF_000002075.1 Aplysia californica | reverse complement strand
TGTCAAAGGTACCAAATTTAACAGGTCGGCCTCTCTTTGTCACCTCGACGTCTTCGGTTACATTTTCCTCCTATATCCATCTGTTCAAAGTCCTGTCACTTAAATCAAGCAAATGTTTAGTTCTGCTAAATGGATCAGAAAGTGAACGATTTAGACGACCGCGATTTTTCTCACAAGTGAAATACTTAAATACTTTCAGGCAATGTTCTTGTGAGTAAAGAATTTCAGTTTTAGCTTATACTTCATCTTCATCACATGATATTCAGCAAGTTAACAATTCAAAATATTAAAACAACACAGCCCAAATGGATAAAAAAAAGCGTACACGCCTATGAGTCATGACTCTTGATAATTACTGACAGACCACAGTACCGTTCTCTTGTTCATTGGGCGGACACATGTGTTCGTGAGTAACAAAAGTGAATGTTTACCTAGATTAGCCATAGAAAACAGCAGTTGTGAAAAACACTACTCACGATTTTCACAACAGTTTTGACAACACACAGAGTCGCCAAAGCCGTAATAAAGTTTAAATTGTCAGAAAAGACAAAAACATATTATGCTTTCCTCAAACGTTAAAAATGTATTATATCAGGTGCGGGGCGAGGATTTAAAAAATGAGGGGTCCAAAGTTGGTTTAGCCATGGCCATGGCAATCAAAGTTTTATGATGAATAATGCATATTGTTTGCTTAAATAATACATTTATGTATAAATTTGAAAAAGGGTGCTCTGGTTACACTGTCACTCCTAGATACTTTATATCATTATTAATTCAATACAAGTTTTACAGTAATCATGTTCTGAAAGTTGGACAAACTGTAAACCTACTCAATTTTTTTTAGAATGAACCGACACATTCGGCAACAATTTTGTTACAAGCTATAGTAACGGTCTAGATTAAATCTACGTCACCTGTAGGACCTAATTGTGTTGCAAGAGCCATAACCCTAAATAAAAAATAGTAAAACAAACAATAAAGAAATAAATGAATAAATAAATAAATAAATAAATAAATAAATAAATAAATAAATGAACACATGAATAATTAAGATAGAGGCCTCAGGATTGGTTGCCAGCACCGAAGTGGTTTTTGACCTCAAGAAATTAGGAGTGACCTCAATGGGAGAACAATCAGTGTGGGTGGGTGTTTTCTAAATTTGATGCAAAATAGAATAGACTAATTCGAAA
>NW_004798104.1:0-1909 GCF_000002075.1 Aplysia californica | reverse complement strand
AACAACAACAACCCAACAACAACAAAAAACAAAAACAAAAACAACCCCCCCCCAAAAAAAACACCCCCACCAACAACAAACAAACAAAACCAAAAAAGAAAATCTTGAATTTGATTTATAAATCGTTTTAGTTAAAAGCGCCAAAGTTTTGAGTTCACTTTAGCTCAACCTAAAAAATATATATATTGTCAACGACATTCTAGCTCCAAATTATCATAATCACCGCAAAGTGTCATACCTTAACAAAAATCAGCGATCATGTTTCGCTATTTATTTCTTCGCTCGAAACGCTCTTAAAAACCTATACTATTACCTTGATCTTTACCCAATCACCCATTTTTAATTTTTTTTTTTTTTTTTTTGCAAGTGGTTTTCATAAGTAGTTTTATCTGGGTTTATATGCACTTAACTCAGATGACCATTATTGAGTCGATAGTGCCGAAAAAAAAGCCAACTCAATCAATCAATTCTCTGGGTTTACCTCTACCTCGTTTGCCTTCTATTTTTCCCCATAGCGAAAAAAATGTTCAAGGCTTTTACATGACCGCTTTAAGTAGCGTCGGTAGCCTAGTTGTTACGTTAGGCTCTCAGACTCGCAACCGCAAGGTCGTGAGTTTGAATCACGTCAGGGTCCCGACGTTGTATCATCGGGAAAGGCACTTCACACGAATTTTCCTCACCCTATTCAGGTGGGAATGGGTACTCAGCTATAGACAGTGAAATATCTTGTCAGTTTGTTAATGTTTGAGCGTTTAATCAGCTGCTTGCACAGTAAGCCTTTATGATGGGAAGCTGAGAATGTCTCTGAGTGATTTATGGTCAGCTGGGGGTAATACTACAGTGTAAAGCATATAGAGCATGCTGTAGATCGTGGTTATGAGCTATACAAATGCTATTTGTTATCATTAATATAATAATAATAAATTTATATAGAGTAAAGTTGTTCCCGCATCCGATCCGGACATTGGGGATGCCTTGTTAATGAAACAACTCCCTGAGCCTTCGGCATATTGCGGTAGGGTGGCCAGTTCCTTTCCACGCCGCCTTTACTTTCCCAACTCGAAGTCAGGTACCCATTCATTACTGCTGAGTGGGCAGGAGGGAGCGAATTTAAATCCGTGTCCGAACCAAGGCTCAAACCCGGACTTTCCGCTTCGGAGACCAGTGCACTAACATCTCCGCCACCGCACCCTCAAATAGAGTACTTGAGGAAAATGGCATCTGACACCATTTGAAATTTTTGTCTTTATCTGTTTTGATCAATAATAATTTTTTTACCTTGTTCCATGTAAATCAATACCATTTTTCTATTAAAAAACGGCTCTATAGTCATTTCTTAGTGACATAAAAAAAATAGTTGCAACTGTTAAGGGCAGCAGTATGCCCAAAGGTAGTAGAGAATCTTTGCTAAGCCTAGTCCATAATAATATGAACACCTGAAAGATAGACAGTACACTACGTTAGAGTTAGAATTACAAAGTTAAATCTGACATGTTTGGCCATTTTGAGTTTTAAAAAAAAGACCTTTAGGTCAGAAATCAAATGTTCTATCTGCTCTATCAAAATTGTAACATTATTGGGAGTTGTTATCAAGATATTTAAATTACTGTATTACAAAAAGCTTGATATGTTGTGAAACTCAATTTTTAAAATCTTCAAATTTCTCAGAACTAGGCACTGAGTGGATAGCACTTTGTATTTTTAGGGTGGCGAGTAGACCTCAGTATTTCTTACGTGACTGATGCTGGTTTTTCCCCATGATGCCCTCACTTTTTTTACGTCCCTGTTCACACAATGAAGGGGATCCTTGAAAAAAAAACAACTATACAAAACCAAAACGACCTTTCTCAATTATGAATCGAACTCAAGTCTTTTTTTTTTTCGTCGAAAAAGAAAAGGTTGGGGGGGG
>NW_004798103.1:322420-322690 GCF_000002075.1 Aplysia californica | reverse complement strand
GAAGGTCACAGACTTCCTCACAACAGGAACTGAGGGAGACCTTTTCTGTGACCTTTCTGAAGACATGGTCCACCTTTTTCATTCCATCAAAAACACTGACTCTGCTGCGGTCAGTGGGGTGAAGTGTTACTCACACCTGGGATGTGGATGGAGAGGATGTCATATTCCAAGCAGAATTGCTACGTTTTGAGACATTCAAGCGGAAGTCTTGCCTCGAAATAACATACCAAGAGGACGCCACAACGGCTGCAACAGAGAGCAAAATCCCCG
>NW_004798103.1:301773-321418 GCF_000002075.1 Aplysia californica | reverse complement strand
CACCCCTCCCCCGACTGTACCTTTTAAAAAAATCAATAATCTCCCCCCATTCCGGGGCCCTATACTTCGCAGCGCACAGATTTTGAATGAACTTTGATGACCCCAACCAGTATTCACAATTTGATGCACACGCACAGGTTCACTGACTGGTCACGATGGCGAGCCCGACAAGACGCTTGTACATTTACATCATGTTGGCTATGATTTCCTTTTTTTTTCAGCAAGTGACAGCACAGGACAAATATTGATTTATTTTCATTCTGGTTACCGTGTACGTAGATACTGAGACTAGGTAGATGCCCAGTTACCGTGTACGTAGATACTAAGACTAGGTGAGACTATGTGCCCGGTTACCGTGTATGTAGACTGTAGATACTGAGACTGGGTGCCCGGTTACCATGTACGTAGACACAGCGATTTAGCGTACATAGATTAGATAGATATCTGATCTAGGTATAGTACTAGTGAATACTAATATTAATATTCCCAGCCAGTGCCCATGCCCATTGGCCCTTGGCCTTGGCACGATCGGTTCAGTTTGCTAGCCAGATTTAGGGCGCAAAACGGTTATCGTGGCTCAAACCGATCGCCCAACTTGTTGCCTCAAAGGCAAACATCAGGTGATGAGTCGGGTGATTGGTTTGTGATTTGTGAGAGAACTGACCCCCCAATGACGAGCACTCTGTTTACAGTTACAGTATTGTGTATACTAGTCTAGATCTAATCTAGATCTATAGTAAAGCTTGTGAAATATTTCTCTAAATGTGGTTGTATCGTCATATTTCTGAACTTACCTGTACAGCAAAACTCTTTCAGGAGTTAGCTTAGAGGTTGTTTCCTTCACCATTTATGTACATTTTACCTTGAAAAGTCTTGCTGCTTTGTTACCTTCGCTGATTCATCAACTTTATTTAATGCTGGATTCCCATAATATTATGTCATCATGATCAATCCAAATTGTTGTTACGGCTGGAGCATGTTTTTACCGAAAACTGAAACCTCATGTGTAGCTGATGGAAAGATTTTGTGCATTACTACTTAAAGTTAATCGATGTGATGTTCATCTTGTCAGAAATGTTTTTTCATGATGATTTAATGTTGTTGTGTTGGAACAATTTCTTTCCTGTGCTTTTTTTTTCTTCAGATTTTGAAATCAGTTTCATTCGTCTGTTGGACAAAGTGACAAACGGTACCAAGACGGTTATTAACGAGACAGGTAAGATGTTGTTGGGGTGATAAGACAATTGTGTATCCAGCAGTCTATCTAGATGGAATGACAATGATTTATTTGAGAGGACATATAAGAAAATATAATTTTTGTCTCTTACTGTAGAATTCTAGCGGGGGAGGGGGGGTTCATTAACCAGGTTTTGTTCCCAGTCTAATGTGGACGTGGCTGGTGAATAAATTGGTTTCTTACTCTGCTTTTCCATTATAATCGTGGTGTTTGAAGTAGGCTGGATCAATTGGGTGTCTAACCACCTCACTAAATACCCGGTATGTTTTGTTGTAGTCGGGGGGGGGGGGGTGTTGATAAAAGTGAGGTATTGTTGGCTGCATTTCTTCTGTCATTGTGTTGCAAGCTTGAATAAGGAAGTTTTGTTTTTTAACAGGCACTCAGATCATTTACAGGCCAGGACTTCTGCTTGGAGGAGGTATCGATCATGACTGTCACGTGGCAAGACCCATCGGATACTATCTGGAGATGCTCATGTGTCTGGCTCCATTCACGAAGGAGCCACTGCGAGCTGTATTGAGGGGTGTCACATGTGACAAGGACGATCCATCTGTGAGTTGCAGGAGTGTTCTGTCCTCTGTTTGCTTGTTTATGGTGTCGTCATTGAGTTTGAAAGAACAACCTACTCTGTGGTAGCATGGCTTGCCTTCTCCTACTGCCTTCTTGTCCATTGTAGGCACTCTGGTGTGGTCTGCTATTCCGACAGCTTTGTTTGTGTTACTGGTATCGCTGCATGCATTTCCCTTGTCAAGTTCTTCTAAATGTCTATGCAGACGGAGCCAATCAGTTTTTCGTGGGATATACTCCACCAATCAGAACTTTTGATTTCTTTTTGTCATTTTTACTTCCCAGGGAGCATAGAGGTCATCAATTTTTCTCTGATTATGTGTACCCTGTGAGTCTTTTTAGGGTTGTAATTGTTCCTCAAGTTTTGTCCAGTTTCTGGGCATTTCATTTTCACTACCCTAGAATTACAGAGTTCTATCTGCTCAGGAGGCTGAGAAATTTGACATACAAAATTTTGAGTTTCACTTGTCAAGCTTTTTCGAATGCAGTCCTTTGAATATCTTGATCTTACAATATTACAATTTTGATAGAGCAGATACATGTATAACATTTGGGATGTGACCTCATGGTTTTAATAGTTAAAAAAAAAAATCCTCTGGCGTCATCCATTACCAGTATGCTTACAGGTGGTATTCAGTGTCCAGCGCTATCATCTTGTGGTGTCCTTTGAGAACCGACAAGTTACTTCTCTGGTGTATTCTTCCACTGGACTTGGGGTTCAGTGTTGCAGTACTACCAGCTGTGGAAATCTGTACTATCATAAGGCTGAAGACAGAATATGATTACTGAATTAATCAGATAGAGCAATAAACATTCACAGTGTCTCAACATAAAAACAAAACAAAAAAATTGTGTAAGTTATTAGAATTATTAGATACACCCCTGTTCTTTCTCAGGGTAGGTAAGATTGAACACCTAGCCTTCTTTGGTAAGGTCGAAAAATCTCAGAGGTCCTGTGTGCAAGCTAAGCACAGTAAAGATCCCTCTGTGGTTCTAAAATCGATAAGAGTAGGCTACGGCCGCCACTCATGGAAAATTCAAAATGAATTCCTACCAAAACTGAAAATACTCTGGTTGGTATAAAAACATAGAGTACCTTCGAAATTGGAATGTGGCAGCCTGCAGGAAAAACGATCACATACGTAAAAGGTTGCAGTGCAGGTTGAAGAACCAGCAGTCGACTACCACTGAGATTTTGCAGAGGAACGTAAAGGAGAAGAAGAAGACTTATTAGATAAGATTACTTATTTTTTCAAAACAATAATGATGGCCTTACACAAAACTTGTGTATGTAATTGAAATCTTTTCTGATTTTAGAAGTATAGAAATTGCGATAGAGGATCTTAAATTTGCTGATCAGCAAAATACTATTGGGAAAATCAATGTGGTTATCTTTTTTTTCTCAGGTGGATCTGTTGAAGCTGTCAGTGTTCCCAGTGTTGAAGCGATTCCTTGGCACAGACGAAGGATTGGAGCTTAAGGTGAAGAGGGTGGGAATGAAATCATAAATATAGCTGGTTTAGTCTCTCAAACTGAAATTCTTTTATAGAACATTTCTATGCCATGCTCAAGTTTGGATTCAAATGGGGAGGGGTTCATATTGTTTTTCTTTGTTTTTTTGGTTTTTTTGGAAGTTTCCTTAGCGCCCAGTGCGATGATCAGGGACAAGATTCAAGGTGCTGAAAATTGCATACATTCCTTTAAGTCGGGCATTATTACATTCTACATAGTTATGGCTAGTTATATCAATTATATTTTTATTTGTTCTGTTTCATCTTATGTTTGATTGCAGATTTCCAAACGTGGTGCAGCCCCTGATGGAGGAGGTGAAGTTTTGTTTTGCTGTCCGTGTCGACAAAAATTGAGACCAGTCAAATTCCTGCAGCCAGGAAAGATCAAGCGTATTCGGGGAGTAGCGTATCCTTTTATAAATTATAGCTTTATCTTAGTCTGATTGACGTCCAGTATGGACAAAGAAATTTATGTTAACCCTTAGAGTGCTGATCGCGACCGGTCACGACGGCCCAAACTTCTGTAAAGTGCTAATCGCGACCGCCGGTCACGACAGACATTGGCATAGTATGACGCGATATACGAAAAGAACGAAGTCTGAAAATTCGCGGTTGTGACCCGCAACAAACATGAAAATAGTGTCGCTTCAGATGAAGATGTTCCGCGTATTTTCCTTGAATCAGAAGATGATTTCGAGGGTTTTGATGCTAGAGCTAACACTTTGTGGAATATAACGTAGGCCTACGAAGCATCTAGACTCTGGTCTAGATCTAGAGATCTAATGAACCGTCAGTTTTTATTCAGTCATTTCCAACACCACCTCTACAACAATAACTTCACAAAATACTTTTTGCTTCACGTATTCATAAAGAACTTTCAATATTCTAAAACTTTTATTCTTACCTTCATTAGAAATTTTGACAAATAAAAAAGTTATTAGCCAAAGAAAAGCGTATGTGCCATTATGGCGTTTTTCCAAAATAAATTCAGCACAGAGGGAAAATATAAGGGGAAAGAAGTCAGCGCTCTAAGGGTTAAGAGTTCTGTTCTCTGAAAAGTGGCTAGGTTTTTTTCCTCTTTGGAAAGGAAAGATGTTGATGGTGCCATGCTCTCATTTTGTAGCTGGGTTTTTTGTTTTTAAAAAAATGTCTATATAGGCTAAAAATCACTTCTTTCTCGAAATTACTGTTTACATGTTCTTTTATTCATGTGTGGCTTGAATTCATAGTTTTTTAAAGAAATTCATAAATTCAAATCTTTCACGAAATAATATTAAAAGGGGCATCGCTGCATTAGAACGCATGACACTGGGCGACTCAAATCGCGAATTTGCGAATTCGAAATGTTCACGAAAACAGAAATGGGACAAAAAAAAGAGTGCAGGGAAGATAAACGGTGTACAGCAGTTTCAAGAAGGTATGTTTTGTTACAAAGTCAGTTGTAATGGATATCCATCCTTCTCCTGTGGAAAAATTTTTACTGAGGACCTGCAGGAACAGCATCAGTTTCAATTTTGGAGCAAAAGATGAATTGTCCTATTTTTTGCCAGTTATGTGTTCCACCTGAGGTCAACAATGGATGGAAATGTCTACAATTTTTCAATTGGCATCATATACTGATGCATATGTTGTGCTTCTGAATGACCTTGACCCCCACTAGATGGTCTGTAAGAGTGTCTCCCGCTTTCGTGAACCGTCTGGTGGACTCAACACGCAGCGTGCTCAACAAATTCCTTACCGACGTGTACATCTACACAGACCACATGAAGGGGAACCAGTCGGGAAAGTAAGTACATTTCCCCCTCTTTTTTGTTACCCTTGTTTTTACTTTACTTACCTGTTTGTTTTCGCATTGTTTGGGCAATGTCTGTAGAATTTGAGAGGATACTTTTACTTTTATGTTCAGGTTTTAGCTAAGAATTGTGGTAGAAAGGGGGTTGTGGTTTGTTTGTTTTTTTGGCTCGACCTACCATGCTGCTCTTATCATGGTTGGTAAAAGTATTCTCCGATATTTTGCAGGATCGTGTTTGATTTGTCTCTGAATCTTAATTTTCTGTGAAATTCCTATAATTTAATTATGATCACCTACTCCGGTGTTTTAATGGGGGTTTGTTTTTTTATTCTGTAAGCACCCAAAACTAAGAAGCAGTTTATTGATATCATGTATACCTTATTATCTTCATAAATTTGGACTGAAGAAATAATAATTTAACTCCAGGCACTATTTTTTTTAATGATTATAGTGAGATTAGTTTTAAAGGCAATCAGAATTTATGATCAGAAACTCGTTGTACTGATCTTTAAAACAAATGGTTGACTTCTATTTCTGCTTGGTATACCATGTAAAAATGGCTAAATTTTAAAATGTTATTAAGTGTCTCTTTTCTTTTCTTCGTTGAAGTTTTGGAAAGATTACATATTCCCAATTACATGCAATAGGCGCAGTGTGCACCTTTGTGGAGGCTGCCAAGTGTCTCAGTGTCCTGTCAGGTGAACTCTCTCTCTCTCTCTCTCTCTCTCTCTCTCTCTCTATCTCTCTCTCTCTATCTCTCTCTCTCCCTCTCATCATGGTGATGCATTCTGTGGAAAAGAAAATGAATTCCAAAGCTGAGCAACGCAAAAGTGTAGTATTGCTGAATAAAATGTCTTTTTATAATTTTCAAAAGAACATGGCTGTATTGAAAAAGGGGTAAATCTACACTGTCTTGGCATATTCTTAACCTTATTCTCCCATTGTGTCAGGTCTCCAGGGTTTGGCCTGACCCTTGTGGCTGAGACAACGGAGGGGGCGTTCCTCGCGGCAGAGGAAGTGTCCAACGCCCGAAAGTCTGGGGAAGGTCCCAGTATTCCTGAAGATATTGGCAAGAAAGCCGCAGTTTCTTTGTTGCAGGAAATACACAGGGTGAGAACGAGTCACTAGCTGTGGATTCACTAACAATAATCTTGCTTTTATGCTGAAGCCCCAAACTCACAGTGAGCAGTGGCTTCATCACCTCTTCCTATCTTTTTCTACCCATAGCTTCAGTAGTCCTTGGACTTGATTAAAATTTACTCAAAAGTCAGAGCTCTTTAATACAAGGCTACTGAGATTTATTTATTCTAGTAATTATTGGTTACTTTTTCCCATACATTTCTGATTTCAAAGAGATAAGCTCAGGTCAGTGATGTTTGCAAACCTTTGTCCAGGTGCACTCTATCTTGAGTCAGTAAAGGAGAGACATTGATGTAAGTGAGATTTGTGATAGGTTACGAAGAGTAAAATGAAACTCAAGTACTAGAATGGCCTTTTGGTCCTGCAGTGCATCCTGTGACCTTTGAAATAAATGATGATAGACAGGTTTACTGAACACATGTACGAGTGAGTTAAATATTGTGACTGAGGGAAGAAGGGGTTAGACTTGCAAACTAAAACTACAATATCTTTTTCACTCCCTGTGTATCCTTGCCAAAATCAAGTATACCAGGTAAATTTTAGTGTTATTTGTTGCGCAGGCAGTAGTAGTATAAATTGGGCATAAAGGAGTTGTTGCAACTTTTCTCTCACTTGAGAATATCCCAACACTTAAAAATGACATGTTACCCCAATTGTTAGGGTAAAGAGGGCATAGAACTATAAATAGACTGGGTTGAGTAGAGAATTTGTTGTCTCTGTTAGCGTAAAGAGCTCAGTGCTGAAATTTTTAAAAAATATTTGTATACAGTTACAGCATTTTCTGTGTTTTGATATTTGCACTGTATTGAAAGAGTGTTGTGTGACTACAGTAGTCTCTTATCAATGCACCATCTCTCCCTTTTTCAGGGTGGCTGTGTGGGCTCCATGGCTCAAAGTCTCGCGGCGCTTATGATGGTGCTGGGGCAACAGGATGTCTCCAAGGTACAGATGGGGGAGCTCACACCGTACACGTAAGTTGATGAGCTCTTTTCCTTTTTTTTCTTTCTTCTTTGTGTTAGAAACCTGTGAAGAAATTATAGGGAGAGGGTTATTGTGCCATTTTTTGGGGTGGGACTGTCAGGATAACAACATAATTACTCAAAAACAGCAGACAAATTTCTTCATGGAACATGGGAGCACACGGTGGACACAGACTTTTTATTTGGAAACATGTCTAATGTTCATATTCTTTGTAATCCGAGTCTGAGGATAATGTATTGTGAATACATGACAACAAGATGAAATGAGGCTCTTCATATTTAATTCTTTATCTTGTTTTAAAAGTTTCTGGACCGCTTATGTCCACCCCTCTAGGCTCCCGACTCTTACTAGAGCTTTTCTACTGCTACTCCTTGGCTCCTTCTGACAGCTGTCTTTCAGCCACACCCTTTATCTTATGACCCGCATGCAAGTTTTGGTATATGTAATGTTTCTCACGGAATAGGCAAATTTGCATCTGATTCTGTTAGAATATGAGCAAGACAGATTTCGAATTTGACTCCCATTTTGTTCTTCAGCAGAGGCACAGTTTAAGTTTAGAATAAATCTTCTTGATACATGTTGATGGATGGTCCTTCCACTTCATACAAGTTGTGATTGACTTCGCGCGGGGGGAGGGGGGGGGGGGGTCAGGCTCTGTTGCTTTAACATTCACAATTTATTTTTGTGTTTCCACTTGTTCTTGGAGGCCACTTCGTATTGATGTTTTTCTGTTCTTTTGAACTCTGACAAGAACAAATTTTTAGTTTCATCATTTGTTTCCTTACATCTTTATCAGGATACAGTTCTTGCGACACATTCGAGATTTTTTCCAAGTGACATTCAGCATCAAGAAGGATCAGAAGCCAGTGGCACCAAGCACTGATGACGAGGAGGAACCGCAGGAGTTGCGAGTAGGAGCAGACAAGCTGATTTTGACATGTGTTGGGGTGGGGTATTCTAATGTTAGTAAAGCAGTAAGATAGTAGCCTTGAGTTTGTCATTGTTGTTGTGTTTGAATGAGATATTTGACCGTCTGTGAGACTGATAGTTAATTGACAGGTTAACTGTTCTGTTATAAGTATGATTAGTATGTGCAGTGCGTGTGTGAAAGGTCAGGGTGGGGTGGATGGAATGTGATAGGGAGTAAAAAGTTTCTGTGGCTTTGTCATTATACTGTAAAGCGAAAGCTGACAGCAGCTGAATAGCTCAGAACTGGACCAGTGAATCCCATGTTCATGACTGTGACTCTCAAGAATGTGATCTTTTGATCTTTTCGTTGGGGGGGGGGGGGGGTGTGCCATTGTGGCTTTCACTGGATAGAACAGTTATTACTTTCACTTTCAGCACTGCCACGGCACCTGAATTCTCTTTTACCCCATCTTGCTTGTGTATATAATTAACTGGGGTTTTATTTGTTGTTGTTTGCAAATTCAACATCTGAAATTTTCAGTCCCTTCCATAAAATCCCAGTAGCATCCCTAGACCCTGTAACTGCAAAAAGAAGTGTTTCTTAGAATGAATATCTTGTTGTTTTCAGTTGTTACCCCTTTTTTGCGTTGCCAGTTGCAGCTTTCTCATAACTCGTTAGATTCATATTGACCCATAAACGCTGGATTAGGGTGTGCAAGTTCAGTGATTTTGTATGATAACTTTGAGGTGTCTCCAAAAAGTATTGTTCTCGACGTGACATCATGGGCGGGCAAGAGGTGACTGTCCCTTCATCAAGGATAAGGTTAGTCGCAGACATTGGGCAACTCTAAGCACTGCTGGCTGGGCTTTGCATTATCTTTAGTAAAGCAGTCTCTGTGTAAAAGTGCTAAAATTTTGGAGGGTTCAAGAATGTTCTGGTATGTGACTTTGTTCTAAGACAGGATACTTGTTGCTTCTCTGGGGGGGGGGGGGTTCTTTGATATTTGAATGATCACTCCCCTTGGATTTCAAACCTAATAGTAATAAAAGGCAATATCTGTGTGACCCATTTTTTTTGTTCCAGATGACTTATTTATTATTTCTCTTGACATATAAAAACTTTTAAAAAAAAATTGAACAGTAGGTTAGGGAGATTGAAGTGATGGGGGGGGGGGGGGGGTTCTCATACTTTTCTCCAATTTGACATTTAAAAGGTTCTAAAGGACCAACTACTGGTTTCTATTTCCATTTGGAGCATGTTGTCATTTGGCTGTCGTTATGGCGTGTTACATTTTCAGCAGTTCTTCTTATCTGCTCCCATATAAGCACTATTTCATGAAAGAGGATAGGTGGACCCCAGGGTGTACCAAGCGACATACTAGTTTTTATGATAGGTAGACTCCGGAGTCAATGTTTAATGTAGTGAAATAAGTAGGTTTATGGATAAGTGGCTGGGTTCACTGTATTTAAATGTTTTGGGATAGGAGTTCTTAACTTTCTGAGCCCTGGCTTCCTGGGACCTTAGACAAGCAAATGCACCCCATGCACAAAATCACGCATAATACAAAAGTTTTTCGCTTACAGTAATAAAATAAACACTCTACTAATCAGTACTGAACTATCTGTACGGCTGTGTTTGATTTATGGCTGTATCATTATTATTATTGATTTTATGATAATTGTTACAACTTGGTATCGTAAAAAAACAAAAACGAACCATCATGCGATCAAAACTACTAGAGCACAATATTAATTGTCTATTTTTGAAAATATCCTGATGGAGGAAGAAAAAAGACTGAATTGATAAATGAGTCTATTATTTGGTCCATTCATGAAAGAGAAATAAAAATTAATTTGAAATAACATAAAATGTGAACAGCATACTCAAAAAAGTATAATTTGTAACAAAGTTGTGTCTCTTCAGTCTAGAAGAATTTATTTCAACTTGGTAACATATATTTGTAAAGGGAGTATGAGTAAGTCACCATTTGTCTCCAATACTCCTTTTGAACTCGCTTGGGACCAGCCTTATTTTCGGGCACATCCCCTTGGTACCGTTTTTTTTTTTGGAGGGTTTTCACAAGAATATTTAGTGGTGTTGTAGTTGGGTTAACAAAGCTGAAATTTTGGCACACTTACAAACACAGCCTTTCTGAACACAGTGCACTTTACAAAAATCCTCTATGTTCGATACTTTTTTTTCCCTCGATCCGTCAAAAATACACACTTTTTGAGGATTCAAAAAAAATTTGTTTCAACATCCATGATACAACCCTGGCTATGTTGTTACCTATATTTACAGTAAAAAGGCCCTGAAAGTAAAGAATGATAGCTGTTATTGTGCTAGGCTTGTGTATCCTTGGAATTCTGGTGAAAAAGAGACCACACTCTGCATCAAAATCCACATAGTTAGCACAGACTGAGGTTGAGAGAAAATAAGAGAGGCCGTGTGAAAACGCAAATGAAACAAACACGCACAAACATGCAGTTTGACTCTCCAAAGTCTTGTGTATTGAATATGTATATACTCCAGTAATCCAAGGGGCAGGGGGTTTAGTTAGCGTACTACTTCCTTTTTGTGGAAGTCCTGAAAGCAGGGCACGACACACAAGGGGTACTTTGTGGTATGGGCACCAGAACGAATAAAGAATGACTCATCACTTGTCGGATAACATCAATGAACTTTAAATAATTCAATGGGGTGGTGACGACATCAACTGAAATGAAATGGAAAACACAAGACGGTGATGTAGAACGGAATGAAATGATGAGTGATCGCACTGACAAATGAAACTAGATCTACACGCATGAGTCCCCGAGGGGCGCAGAGTGATGATGATGATGATAGAGCATGAACTGATGAATAACACTAATAATTCAGCTACATCCTCCCCAAGTTCATGGCTTCTCAAGAGGCTTTCTTCGCCGCTGAGGGCGCTGAGGGGTCACAGTCTCTTTGAGTCCTGGCTTATTGTGTGGCATGAGATGTTGCAAGGCCCTGTGGGTTCTGGAAGGGGCTGCTTCTTGCCCGGTGGGGGTAGTCACTTCTAGCACAACGGGGGTGGTCGGTGCTTCTAACATGGTAGAAGAAGACGATGAGGGACCTGGGATAGCGGTTTCAGGTGCCCTCTTGTGTCACATCGGATGCAGCGGGAGCGGCGATGGGGCTGGGGGGTGGGATATATGGAGAGGGACCCGGTGCTGTCTCTTGAATGGTGGGCGATTGCCTAGGAGGGACTCGTTTGGTTGCAGTCGTTGCCGGTTTGAAGGCTCTGAGGAAGCGTCTGTTGCGTCTAGTGACACGTCCAGAGCCATTAATTTTGACAATGTACTGGTTGTGGTCCAGCACTTCAGTCACCAGCCCTGTGCGGTCCCATTTTTTAGGCACATTCCCAGTTTGGTTCTGTACGAAGCATCTGTCACCAGGGGACAGGGGTGGGAGAGCTTTGACCTGCTCATTCAATGTCTCTGTAGTTCTGGTGTAACGTGCTCGGAGAGCAGCCTCTTTTAATGTCCAGGCCTCTCGCCATAGGGGATTGATGGCCGGATTAAAGAACTTTTCCAGTCTGTTAGTGAAGGAAAAGGCATCACGGATGGGGCGTCTGAAGATGATCTGGTCTGGTGACACATTGCAGTCGGGATCGGGAGTATTGCGCAGCTGAAGCATGGCTTGCAGTAGGCGGTCGTTGTCCAATGTCCCTGTTGGGCCCACATTAGATCGGAGAAACCTCTTGGCACTCTTCACAGCAACCTCGGCTCGGCCAATGAATTGGGGGTGGTACGCGGAGGACAGGCGATGCCTCACTCCCCAACGCTGAAGGAATTCACCGGTCACGCTTGCTGTGAACTCAGGGACCCCATCACTGGAGAGCTCCTCAGGGCCGCCGAAGGTGGTGAAGAAGGATCTGAGAAATGCTATCAGGCCTTGAGCCTCTGAGTGAGGGCTTCCTGAGGGTGTAGAAAATATTTCTGACCATCCGGAAAGACGGTCGCCAACAATGAGGTAGTGGTGGCCACCGAACTCGAAGAAGTCAGCGAAGATTTGTTCGAAAGGGGTGGATGGCGGGATTGCTTTTGTCTCCTGTGCCAGCCGAGACCAGGGGGTGGAGGTGAGCCCTTCTGTGTTCTGACATGGATGCAATTAATAAGGATTCAGAGCAGTCCTCGGGTGATGCTTCTGTATATGCGCAGGGATGACGAGAAGTGGCATCTGCTGCAGAGTTTGTTTTTCCCGGTAAGTGGGCGATGCGAAAATGCTACGGCAGGGTGCGCTGCTGCAGGCGGAAGAGGCGGGAGTTTGAGATCTCATCGAGGGTGCGATCTCCGAAGATCTTTGTGAGTGGCTTATGGTCCGTGATCACGATGAGGTTGGGGCAGCCTTGGGTGAAGTACCGTGTCTGCTCTAGGCCCCAGGCAATCGCTTAAGCCTCGCCTTCAATGGGTGCGTAGCGCTGTTCAGCGCCATTAAGGAAGCGGGATCCTGCCAGTTTGATATTCCAGCCATCTTGGCAACAGTCTGGCATACCAGTGGTGCAAGAACAATGCTGCTGGGGGAGGAAATAGCCAATCCCTCGCGAGGACCAATCTGGGCGGAGGCAAGTAGGTTTGGAGGTGTCGAATATCTCGACGCCCAGGCGGATTGCATCTACGATGGCTTGCTTGGAATCACTGAAGGCCTGGTCCAGCACAGGAGTCCAGAAGAACTTGTACTTTGGGCTCAGGAAGGGTCGAAAGGGAGCCATGACGTCTCGCAGTTGAGCATAGTTAGCCACTTGGTTCACAAGGCCAAACCAGCTACGGATGTCAGTGGTGTTCTTTGGGGTGGGGAGGGATTGAATGGCTTCCAGGTATTTTAGGAGGGGCTTTATAGTGTGTTCTGAGACATGGAACCCTGCAAATTCGACATCTCGTCGAGCAAACTGAAATTTGACTGGATTCAGAACAATGCCTGCTCTGTCCACCAGTGTCAGAAAGTCGATGGTCCTCCACCAATGCTCCTCCAGATCTTTGTCATAGTGAATCGTATCGCCGACGCACCTCTCCTTTCGCTCGAAATCAGCCAATATCTGGTCGAAGCGGCGATTGTACCCGTTACCTGATGACAGGTAGCCCTGAGGGGCACGGGTATACCGCCACCGACCAAAAGGTGTAATAAAGGTGGTCAGATTCTCTCAATGGAACACTGTGGTACCCGTTCCATGCATCTGTAACTGTCTTCCATGTGTTCCCTGGCACACGTCGAGCTAGGAGGAACGGGGCCTCAGCGGCAAAGGTCTCCCGTTTACAGAATTTGTTGAGTGGAGAGAGGTCCACCGTACGCCTCGGGGACCAATCGTGTTTCCTGGTAACGACCATGCGATGACACCAAGTCACTGGTTCACCATAGGGGACCCTCTCAATGACGCCCAGGGCCTCATCACGTAGGAGGTCCTCATACACACGCCTTTGCCAGTGCATTGGGACTGGTGCTGCAGTGTTACAAGTGCGTGGGGTGGCTGAATCATCAATATGGATTTCAATGGGGGGACCTGTCATGCAGGGAAGGGGACGATGGGGGCAAGTATTAAATGTGGAGTTTGCATACATCTTCAATAACCATTCCCGCATTTTCTCGTTGTTGTCCGCGGTGGGAGCTATGGGGGACGATCGGGAACGGATTACCTCTGGGGGCAGCTGCAGGAAGGTGAACCTTCCGTGACCTGCTGATCTGTGCAGCCAGCGTTGAGGGTCCTAGCATGGCTGACTTTATTGCTGCACTGGAAATGAGGCTGTCACGGAAGTCCGTGGCACTGTCGCTATCACAGCCTCCGATTGTTGGGAAGTGTTTATCAATGATCCCAAAAAATAAGCCTGAGACCGAATCGCTGACGTACACCATTGGTTGGCAGGTAATTCTTTGTCCAGATGGGAATTGCCCTGAAAAGTGCCAGGGGAACGCACCGATAATGTTAATTGGGTTTTTGTTGGCGGCCTTGATATCCATGCGGACAGTGTGAAGATCCTTGACAGCAAAACCCGCTCTCTGGAAGTCCTGCAGACCCCACAGGTTGGACTGGGCCCCGGTGTCTGCTAGCCCTACTATTGTGGTAGTCCGGGTGGGTTTACACTGATGGATCCCAAGTTCAAACTGTACTGTAGGGTGTTTTGAGAACTGGGCCCGCCGCCTTTCGCCCTTGGTGAATATCTTGTGTTGCAGGGTGACGGCCGACACCTGGGAGATCTGATCACCCATAAAGACCAAAGTGTTCAGACCGGTAGGTTTCTCCCGGGGCTGTGCAGGGCAGCGCTGCTTCCCACGCCACAAGTCTAGGCATAGTTTGTAGGGCTTCGTGTTCCACGCGCCACTCTTCTGTTTGTAGGAGCGGAACTTCTGTCCGCAGTCAGGGCATGGGATGGTCTGTGTCCGCTCGTCTGTTGCTGGTGCCTGGGCCATGCTCTTCTTGAAGCTAGACAGTGCAGAGAACGTGGACAGTGGGGTGGCATTGCGGGCCATCTCTCGGCTTTCAACGAAGGCGATGACATCATTCACTGACTTGGACTGGATGCCATCTGTACTGAGGGCTTCTCGACGAATGTCAATGTCGGCAATTCCTGCCAGTAAAACGTCTCGGGAGCGTCCTCTGTGTAGTCAGCATAGACGGACTTGCCACACTGGCACTGAGTGAAGACTGTGAATGCACAGGTCTCAGCTTTGCCCTTCACCCTAACAGCAAACGTACGAAAGTTTTCATCCGGGCTTTGCTTCATCTGCATTAGCTCAGCTCGTAGTACATGTACTCCTTTGGCTGTAGGAATGACAGCCAGCTTCCGCATGGCCTCCAGGACTTCGTTGTGACTGTTAGAGGTGATACAGGGGTCTGCTTTCAGCAGTAGGTCACCCAGAGTTTCACTGGCACTTTGGAAGAGTTGGGTTGGGGCGGAAGAGTCGCTGATGGCAGATCCATTCCTGAAGGCTTCCCATCTCCGGCCAAAGGCATTCCTCGTTTCTTGGTTGACACCAATATCAATCCTTGGCCTCTCGAGTTTCGGCCCTCTTGAGGAAGCTGCAGTTTGACTTTGATGGGAGAAAGCATGTATGTTCAGCAATGCAGAGACCACGGCGGGGTCCTCGTCCGGCTTTGTATACATGCAGCCAGGCGCAGGGCAAGAGACAATGACCATTGTGGAGGGTAAGGCACGGTTTGTGGAGTCGGCGACAAGCGCACCTCGGCACTCAGTATTTCGTCGTTGGCGAAGCAACGGACGGCAGATATATGTGCAGGAAAATGGCGGATTTGGGTGTAAACGGAAACGCTAACGAGGCTGCTTTGATGTCGTCATAAAGAATGACTTGTCGGATAACATCAATGAACTTTTAATAATTCAAAGGGGTTACAAGTGATGACGACATCAACTGAAATGAAATGTAAAACACAAGACGGTGATGTAGAACGGAATGAAATGATGAGTGATCGCACTGACAAATGAAATTAGATCTACACGCATGAGTCCCCGAGGGGCACAGAGTGATGATGATGATGATAGGGCATGAACTGATGAATAATATTAATAATACAGCTACAACGAAGTTTCTTTTCGCTTCATCATGGAGCCCGGTTGCTTTGCCTTCTCGTAACACACTTTGTAACTCTGGGTGGGACGTTTTTTCTTCTCGGTTGAAGGGATGTAATCGGGAACGCAACATGAGTGGAGACGGTCAAGCTGTGTGGGCGCTGGGTCCTCGGAAGCAGCTTCATGCCCATCCAATAATTCCTCCTCCATGCCCTCGCCAAGCTTCTGGATGAACTTGGAGATTGGTAGAGGCTTACCACCTGTCGATGACTGTTTCATGTTGTACAGGATGGGTGCCTGCTCCATCATGAGGGTGAACAGATGGCCAAACAGTTTCTTCCACCATTTCATGGTCCGATGTTGGAAGGGCATGTAGGCCATGAGTTGATTGCTGCGGTCTACACCCCTCATGTTGAGAGTGTAGTCCAAGGCCCTTGAGCTTACTCTCACTCTTCTCCATGCACTGTTGTCAGAAGGTTAAACGATTTTTTGTCTTGCCAACGGAGGGCTGCCAGTTTGTCCTTCCGTTGGTATGCACTTCCCAGTTTTTAGGTTCATGGTTGCTTAATCCTATGGCATAGCCACATGGTTGGCTTTCACTGTCCCAACAATCATGGTGTCGCCTGGGACCATCTCATGATACAAAGCCGGACATCTGTAATAATTGTCGATGTACAAAATGTACACTTTGTTCATAAGAGTAAGAGGCCCCACCATCCGTCTGCAGACATCCACTGGTTAGTCTGTAACAAAAAGGTAGCTTGCTGGTTTCCATCTGTGCGAAGCCATTTCAGAGCCTCAGTGATGGCCTTGATTTCCATGCGCATGCTTCATGTAGTGAGGCTCGTTGCCCCGGATGCCTCCTGGATTATCACTTATTTGGCAAGAAGCCGTGTGAAGATGATGGTTTCATCCTCTCTGCGGTTTTCTTCAATTAGCGTCTGGATTTCAGCATGTGATGCTCCTTCAGGCCATTCACGACATATTCAGTGTTTTATAGTTTTAGTGAAACGAAACCAAACTTCTATCTGTTGATATATACTGAACACCAAAAGAAATGCAAGTAACAACAAAAGAAACATGAATGGATTTCTGGTGTAGAAAAGGTTATTTTTATTGAAATTGTTTTAACAGTTGTGTGATTTATTTATTTTTATTTTTTTTGGGGATGTTTTACGTTCGAAAATTATGTGATTTTCATTGAACATGGACGAACATTTTCCATTATTGTTGTTGTTTTTTTAATTGGCTCCATAATGTCGCAGTAATCTTAAACACAGGGATGCACAACACGCATAGTCCATTTGGCACAGTTCAGTATCTTGTATGCCCTCCTTGGGCATCAACAACAGCTCGACACCTTCTGGGCATAGAGTGTATCAGTCTGTTGACAGTAGCCAGCTGGATGTTGCCCCACGCCTGTTGAATGTTCTGCCCCAGCTGTGCCACAGTGGTTGGTTTTGACTGAATGTTGTTAAGTTGTCGCTGGAGGTGGTCCCATAAGTGTACGGTTGGGTTAAGGTCAGAGCTGAGTGCTGGCCATGGGAGCACTCTAATGGAGTTCTGCTGCAGGAATGCCACAGTTGCCAGTGCAGTGTGCGGGCGCGCTTTGTCGTGCTGGAACACCAAGTGGTGGTGTTGCTGGACGTACGGGGGGACCGCTGGCCTAAGCACCATGTTGATGTAACGTTTGGCGTTGATTCCATTGCCACGCCCGCGTCCGAGGTTTCGGAAGACGACAGGGTCGACCTGGTGATTAAGTCCAATGGCAGCCCAGATCATGACACTAGGGCTATCCCAGGCGTCGGCTTCCATCATGTTGAGGTCTGCGTTGCGTTCACCGTTCCTCCTCCAGATTCTGACTCACTTATCCGCGTTGCTGATGCAGAATCGACTCTCGTCGGAGAAGAGAATGTTTCTCCATTGCCTCCATGTCCAATGAAGCCAATGCTGGGCCCAGGCTAACCGCTGTTGTCTGAGGTGGATAGTGAGGACTGGGCCGACCGCAGGACGATGGCACCGGAGTCCTCGGATCTGAAGTCGTCGCCGCGCGGTCTGGCCGGATATCGGTCGTCCGTGGCTTCCAATTGTCTCCCTTGCTGTTTCGGCTGCAGGCAGGAAGCTGTCTCGGTGATGACAGCATGTAATCAGTCTATCTTGGCGTGCGGATGTGATCCGTGGTCATCCGCTTCTGGCCAAGTCTTGGGTGTTGCCAGTTGTTTGAAAACGTGTCCACAGCCTACAAAATGTTGAAAGGGACACATGAAATGCAATAGCAACGTCAGGACGGCTGTCCCCAGGATGTAAACGCCCAATGGCTCTCTCTCGATCTGCAATGCTCAGTCGTGGCATCGTCTTGGCGGTCAACTGCATCACTGGCCAAAGCGTAACAGTGTGTCTTTATATACCCCGATATGCCACGAACACAACTCACAAAAAAAATTAAAAAATTCACTCACTTCTGTTTTCAATCACGCATGGCTAAAAGCACAAACTTTTCATTGACCCACTTTCGTGAGCTTAAGGTGAGTACTTTTTACTCAGCACTCACAGACTACACCCAGGAGACCTAAACACATGTCAGGGGCATGTGCTAGTTTTTATCAAAGAAATATTTTTCAATATATTTAAGGGTGAAAATCGACCAACCTAATGATTCGCGTTTCTTTTGGTGTTCAGTACATGTATACAGTATACATGAGCCGAGGTCAAAGGGTGCCCAATCTATACAACTTTCACACAGAAAGTTAACAAAGGTTATCTCTGCAAGTCAGGAGGATTAATTTTTTATTTTCAGTGCTGAAGCATTTGGCCGGTCGCGGAGTGGCTCTGTAGGTCTGACCTGTAGAGCTCGCCTAGCGCACGCCGTCTCAGGGTTACCAGGTTGCCAGACTAGGCAAAGGCCAGATTTCAATTGCGAAAAGGCCAAATTTTTAGTATACTATATAATGGTATTTTTTACAAAATGCAGCGAGAAAGAGAGAGACAGAGAGAGGGGGGAGAGAGAGAGAGAAGTTAATTATATGTTTACTTACTTTAATCAATCAGCTCCATTAATTGTGCTGTTTCGACATCACCGGCTTCGCGGGTTTCGTCTGTCTGGTAAACGTTGGCGTTTGTGAATTTATCCAACATTACACAACAAACACACACTGCACTGTCTGTACGAGCAACGATAACGAATGACGAAATAATGAATCAATTTGAAGAAATGGGCGCGAAATCGACCAAGCGAAATATCTTGGAACTCGGAAGTTTCTCCGCTCCCAGTTTTAGGTCTAGGTCTAGTCTCAGTTTCAGTTTCAAAACAAGTCCGTGTGCTGGAGGGTTTCCGTTTTCTCTCCTTTTTGTATTATTATTACCTTTGGTGTTGCTGTTGTATAAGAATGCCTAAAATGTGTATAAAATTAAAAAGGCTAGAATGTGAATTAAAAGGACTCGAGAACGAGGAAGAATTAAAAGGCCAAAAATGCACCAAAAGGCCAAGCGTTCTTAGAAAAGGCCCAGGGCATTTCTAAAAGGCCAACCTGGCAACCATGCACCGTCTGGGTGTCAGCATAACCACACTGTGTGTTGACGTGTGTAGTTGTGCAACTGACTGATCTAACCTGCTATATTTAGGTACTGTGCAATCTACAGTCTGCGTGTCAGCACAACCACACTGTGTGTTGGCGTGTGTAGGTGTGCAACTGACTGATCTACCTTGCTATATTTTTATTTAGGTACATGTACTGTGTAATCTACATGTTTAGGAGCGGGCGCCGCGCTTTTCCCTTTCGTCAACCCGCAGCCACCTCCCGAATCGTCAGCCACCTCCCAACCTTTGACACGTGTCAAACTTCCATCTATTTTTAGGTAGTTACCGGAACATGTATAGGTGAAGTGATGTGCCGTGATAGTCGCGATATATTATTTATTGAGATTGTTTTGGTCTCTCTTTACTCATCACCACGAGAA
>NW_004798103.1:299844-301673 GCF_000002075.1 Aplysia californica | reverse complement strand
GACGAGGGCATGGACGGGTTGTTGTTGAATTTGCTTACTCAAACTCAAAATATCATTGGCTTTGACCAGCGAGAGTGTACTTCTTGTATGCTGGTGTGAAATTAGCTCAATGCCCTCCAAATTACTGTGAGGTTAATAAGTACATGTAAAGTAAGACAAGTGGGTAAAAAGCCTGAAAAACTCGCCAAACAGCCCAAGTTCCAAATCACTTTACTGCAGGATGGAGCCAGGGTCATCCCTACAGTAATCCCGTCATTTTACCAACTGAGCTAAAGACCCATCCTAAGGGTTCTGTGTTGATGTGTCTTTTTAGAATTGATGAAATGTTATCTGGTTGAGAGTGTGTGTGAAGAGGGGGGTGTTGGCGGATGCTGTTGTGTTGTTTGTTCCTTATTTCCTTTCAGACATCGTCCTTATCTTTTTTCCTTCTTTTTAGTTTATGTTACTCTCTTGTACAATGTAACACCTAATAGTTGTCACTTATATGACCTGGTTGTGTTGCAAGTAGGTCTACATGTACCGTAAAATTCTTACTCTTGCTAAAACACGCGCAAACATACAGGTTGAGAGAACTGCACAAAAAGGCTGCCGTTTCCAGTGATCCTGTCCAGCAGTTGCTCTTCTCCACCTTGTCTTTTGCTTCAGAAGCCTGCGCCAACATTGCAGGTGGTTGACGGGGGCTCTGGTGTGGTTTGCTATTGCTTTCCTATCAAATATCTATCAGCCTTATCACTCCTTTCAAAAATATTTCTGTTACTCTCTTGTAAATACCTCTAATCTTCGGCACTTATGACCTTGTCCAACTTATTGTCTTGCAAGTGCCGTAAAGCTCTTACTGAAACTGAACTATGCACCAATATTTGTGGTACATGTATTATGGTTGGGTTTTTCACCTCTCATTCCTGCACAAAAAGAGGGAGATGAGTTTCCAGTTCCCATCATGTTGGTAAGATAATATTTTATCAGTCTTTATTCTTGGGCGTTGTACACTATTAACAGTCAATTGTCTAGCATCTGCGTTTGTTGCCATTTGTTTTGGTCCAAAAGTTGCCCAAATGCAAAAATGGTCATTAATTTTCAAGCATTCAACTCTCTGTGACGACGTATATAGCAATATGTTGATGAATTTACCTAAATCTAAAGCACCAGAATTTCAATATGTTCTGTTTTAAGCATCCAGAATATCATTTGTACTGTAGCCACATATTATAGTGTATACAGGTGAAAAAAAGGTTTCACAACAGATTGAAATCAAAATTAAAACAGCACATAAACACGGAACCACAAACATTAACTAATACTAATAAGGGCGTGTGTTCACGTATTCCAAGAATAGATTGGCTGTGTTAACCCTAAACGTGTGTAATTCAAGAAAAAGTACAGAATACTACATGTAAATTATGGAATCACACACAATGGGCCTGCCAGTGTCCGTATTCGGTTTTCGTGGAGACACGCTCTAACATAACATATTATATTTTTTTATGTAGGAACAACATCAAATTAAATGACATTACGCTATATAAACACACACACAAAATTTAAAAAAAACACCCAAAACATATCAGAACAATAACAAAAATAAATTAACACATCAACAAATAAAAACGCAAGAAAGAGAGAAAAATAAAAGACAAACAGCGATATAAAAAGTATATAATGGACGGTACTTAAATTCTTCGCATGAAAATAACTACAGTGGAACTCGGATTTAACGAGCTCAGATTCAACGAGATGAGGCAGATTCCCCGTTTTTTTTCTTCTTTAAAATCAATAAAAGTAACCCGAATTCATCGAGCATTTAAATCAACGAGCTCGGATTCAACGAG
>NW_004798103.1:291042-298961 GCF_000002075.1 Aplysia californica | reverse complement strand
TTAGAATTGTGTCGCTTGCAGTCTCTTTGTGGCTTCACCCATGGCCCTCTTGTAATCGAGGGTGGTTGGCCGGGGCTCTGGTGTGGTTTGTGCTTCCCTTCCACACATCTATCTCCCTAACCCTTCCTCACTATCTTTGTATGTTACTCTCTTACTGGTAAAATATTTAATTGCCAGCACTTTCATGACCCATTTGCGTTGCAAGTACCGTGAAAACCAAAGAGTGTAGTAGAAGCATCTTCACTGCCTTTCCAGCGTCTGTAGTCTGTAGTGAAGCGCTTAGCAAGATAGCACCTCGCTATCGCGCGCAGATCCAAGTTTGATTCCCGAGGGGGGAGGGGGGGCAAATTTTTATCGAGTATCTCAATCTTTCTTCTGAGATGTTGTATCCCTCCCGGCCTGGATTGGCCCTGACAGCAGAGTCAGAAGCCTGCCTACTAAATGATCTAAATTGAAATAATGACCATCCACATAAAACAATGTGTAGTGCATGACATGACATTTAGTGTACGCCCACGCTCCAGTGTGTGGGAGAGATACAGGTACATCTACTACCGTCATTAGAAGCCAGACTGTGACTGTCCATGCTTTTTTTAAACAACAGATAAATGTGGCACAATATAGTACATGTACACCCGAACATAACACACTCTCTATCAAACGATTATCTTGTACATGTATAATTAATTGATTGTCAAGTTTTACGCCCCCTTCAACTCAATTGAGACAGTTTAGGAGGCGGGATGTTTCGATCCTGCCTATGGGGCCCTGAGTGGGATTCAGTACGCTGATAGCACTGCGTGGGGAAAAAAAAAGATTTCCGCACGCTGCGGTCGAACTTTCGCTCTGTGTACCCGAAGTGAAGAGTCTGCACCCCAGTCACCAGTGACAGTTGCAATAGAGAGCCGAGTACGTGTGAGGGTAAATCGTGATTTTGCTTTTCCAGAAAAGTTGCATATTTTGTATTTGTACAGATGTACGCTAGTTTGTGTTTGCGTCCTTTTGGATACCATACGCTGTATGCCTGGCCCAACTTATAAGACGTTATACTGGGTGCGGGTTGGCCGGCGAACGTGATCTACTCACAGGGAGCGCGTGTGACAAAGCAGTACGCAGGAAGTGGATGTCTTTCTCACTCCGGGGAAAGCTGGCGTGGGTGTTGCCAAATTTCCATCGTGTTGGACTGGAGAGCTCTTGCCAGACGGCAACAGTTCTCGCTCGTGTTTTCTCCCGCGTCTGTCTCCCCGACTCTAGCGTCTCGTCCCAGGCGTCAGGACGAAATGGCGGGAAGACGCTGGGATCTCGTCTGGCGTGTTTGGCTTGGCACACGCGTAAATGTTGACTCGCGGCTCTCTGTTCTCAATCACATTGGAGAAATCAATTGAGCACACATCCTGGCGGGGATTAGCCGGCACACGATGCCCAGAGCGTTGCCGGATTGTCCGGCTGTCTGTGGACATGGCTTGTGCTGGAGCCCGTTGTCTCGTGTGTGTGTAGGGGTTATTTTTTATTTTTTATAATTTTTTTTTTTTTGGGGGGGGTGACATAGTCTCGGGGGGGGGGGGGTCGTTTGTAGCCTTCACAGGGTTGGGACATGGGCAGAAAGGTCATGATTTTGGTGAAGTGTGGTGCCATGATATTATTATTAGTGCGCCTAAGCCAATTCCATAGGTTTATCATGGCAGACCACCCGCCTAGATGGCCGAGAGTATTTGGAGGGCGTCACCAGTAGATCCTATTTTTTTGTCTTTACCTTTTTTGTTTGTTTACCTGTTGTTGTTTTTTTCCTTTCTTTAAATTCCTGTAATTGTGTGAATGTTTCTCTTTACAAAAACTTAACCTGAGATGACTGACAAGCGATCACGTGGGTGCTTGAGTGAGGAGCCCTATGCTGATGGATATATAGTGGTTAGGCTCTCGGACTCGCAACCGTAAGGTCGTGGGTTCGAATCCCGTCAGGGGCCCGACGTTGTGTCCTTGGGAAAGGCACTTTACACGAATTTTCCTCACTTCACCCAGGTGGGAATGGGTACCCGGCTATAGACAGCGAAAGATCTTGTCAGATTGTTAGTGTTTGAGCGCTTAATCGGCTGCTCGCACTGTATGCTTCCCGGGAAGCTGAGAATGTTTCGGAGTGTTCTATGGTCTGCTGGGGTAATAATATAGTGTAAAGCGCATAGAGCCTGCTGTTGAGCGGGGATATGCGCTATACAAATGCTATCTATTATCTATTATTATATTGTCATGCTGTGTAGTGTTAGGAAACAAGAGATAGGCCTGAATCTAACTATTGTGGACTTAGCACAGTGGTATCAAGGGACATGGAACAAAAGGGGATAAACGTCTGAAGTTGAAATACTAAAACCGACGTCTGTGGTGTAGCGGTCAGGCGCTTCTCTGTCTCACACAAGAGACACGAGTTCGATTTCCGGTGCGAGTAGGGAGAATTTTTATCGATTCTCTCGGTCTTTCTGCTTGGATGTAGTATTCCTCTCAGCCCAGGTTGGACCTGACAGGCCGGGTAGAATGCCCGCTGTCTAAATGATCTAAATTGTATCGAAGAGGACGTAAAACATCTACATTTAAAAAACCATATTTGTTAAAAGGTAATAGATGCAGTGGGCATACATGTATTTATAATGCCCACAACTTAGTTAATTTATGAAGTCGTTCCTTTAGCATACTCATGTACGCAACGCATGCTCGTAGGTGACAAACCTGGCCAACAACCAAAAATGCCATAAAGAAATTAAGAACAACACAGAGCAGTGGAAAGGAAGATGCTGGGCATACGATTACAGAAGTTGCAGATATCCCAAAATTTATACTCCAACAAGATTGGAAATGGGCAAACCAATAATAGGCAGATTGAGTGACAACAGATGTGCTAAAAATGCACCAAATGGAGGCCAAAATCAGGAGAAAGATCAAGTGGAAGGCCAGAAAGAAGGTAGCAAGATGGCATCAGAAAGCATGCGGGTGCAACATGGACAATAAAAACAGCTGACAAAACAGAGTGGGGGTCGTTGTTGGAGTTGGGAGGGTTACATCCTGCAGTGGACTGACACCACCTGGAAAGAAAGAAAGAAAGTTTATTGAAATGGAAAGTTCTTGTTCTACTTCCTCATTGCATTCGTTGGCTTAGTTGGAATCATTCTCTCTGAACTCCAACGAGAATAAGAGATTCCGCAATGTAGATCCCGAAGGGATGGTTCAAGTTTTGAGATTGTGATTGTGTTGTTTGGGTTTGAGAAGTTCCCAGGGCCCCCTAACCCCTGGTTTATTGGAGATAAACGCATTGAATGTGTCGCCTCGTTTATAGGCCTAACGTCCTTGTGTTGAAAGGTACCGTATGTTACTGAACCACACAGATTGAGCCTCTTCTCCTTAGCAATACGACTAGATCTAGACTTTGTGAGTGGTGAGAATGTGTCTCTGGAAGGTCCTATTTCTTTGTTGTCACTTTCCTGTTTCTGTCTATCTCGCCTATCCCCCCCCCCCCGATTCTATATGGACGTTTGTCTGTTCTTGTTGTACTTCTCATTAGACTCACAGTGGCGTTGGTAGCCCAGCGGTTAAGCTACCGGACCCGTAGTAATCAAGAGATAGCGGATTCGACGGTCCGAGCCTCAACTCGGCCCGACGCTTGATTATTTTACACAACTTTCTTTTTTAGCACCGTCCTATCGGAGATGGACGTTAAACTCGGAGGCCCCACCTCTTGAATAGCCTAATTAGTGATATATATATATTGCTGATAGATGCATTAAACCTATGCCATTTCCTATTTTAAAGACAACTTCAAACACAGACTAGACATCTCGACCGGCTCCTGGGGTGTAGGCCTACCTAAAATAAACATTAAAAAAAAAGAATTAACCGACATTCACAAGATGTGCGTTCGATTCCAACATGAGTGGATAAATTATATTTTGTCGAGTCAAGTTTCTGAGTTGTTTTGTTTTGTTTGCTTGTTTTTCTGCGGGGATGCAGAGTACCTTTTAGATCGAACTGGCCCAGAAAAAAAACAGGGTCGAAGCATGCCACCTCCTGAACGCCACACCTTGTGTCAACAGAGATGAAAATCTTTTACGGTAGATAAAATGGTCATTTTGACGGATATTGGGGATAGCCATGTGTAGTGACTTCAAGTCATCAACCCACACATATTCTGCCCCCCCCCCCCAAAAAAAAAAGAAAAGCCAAACAAAAACCCCCACAAAAGACAACCCCTCGCCCTCCAAAAAAAAGCTAACAAAAATAAAAACACACACACACACACACACACACACACACACACACACACACACACGCTCACACACACACACTCACGCACACACACACTCATACACACACACACACACATGCACACATACACACATACACACACGCTCACACACTCACACACACACTCACGCACACACACTCATACACACACACACACACACACACAAACCCACAAAGAAACCAGCCCCAAATTACGTCTAGACAAAATGGCGGCTCTCACATCGACTCTTTTCAAAGACAGAAGGGTA
This sequence comes from Aplysia californica, assembly GCF_000002075.1. Lineage (NCBI taxonomy): Eukaryota > Metazoa > Mollusca > Gastropoda > Aplysiida > Aplysiidae > Aplysia > Aplysia californica. The sequence goes on along the minus strand of NW_004798103.1, from coordinate 294,426 downwards.
GGCTTGTAACCCGAGAGGCGGGAACTGTTTGAGGAATCCCGGCTGTGCAGGCCGTCATCTCAGAGGAAACTCATGGAGGAAATTAGAGTTTGGAAGTGAGAATCGTAGATCGATAGGGAGCGAAGCTTGTGGCCATTTTATTCTGAAGTAAAATGTTTGCTCGATTGGTGCCACTGCCATGGACTTGGTTTTTTTTTAAAAATCTCTTTTGTTTTCCTTTGCTTTGTGTATAGATATATAAATGTACATGCATCGTTATATGTTATTAGTATAATATTTCCCCTTCAAATGGGAACAGAAGATAAACGTAAAAACGTCTAAAGGGGCCAACAAAGACTCTTTACCCAATAGCCAATATGGGTCAAGAAACAAAAACACGCTATCCCTATATGATTGCACTGTCATTAAAAAAAATAAATTTAGATGCAAAGGGTTCGACAGATCAAAATTCGCGCAAATTGTGTGCAGGGATTCTGTAAAAGATTGAATTGATACAGCTTTGTTATTATCACACAGTGTTTTTGCAACGTACTAAAGATCTACTATCATGAATCTCATACTTTCCTTGTAACTGCCCTTTTGGTGTCATATACGATACTTGGACAACAAAAAAATATCTCAAATCAGAGTGATACTGTCAATTTTTTTACACTGACAGAAACCATATTACAATATCACAATAATCTTTTGGTACGTTGCAAACATATTATCTAGAAACTGTCATGCAAAGTGGGATTGAGCTGTGACATGTACTTTCAGAAATATCTCTGCACAGGTGACCCACCCCCCTAAGAAAATCATAGTTTGGAGAAAACTGAAAAAAAACCCACCCGAATTCATACCGGTCTATTACAACACAATGTTAAAAAACATGACATATGTGAGCACTTTATAGATGTTTCAGACACTTGAAAATATTTCCAATCGATAAAGCAGATGTTGCTCTTCTAAAATAGTCCAAAATCGAAAACTCGGTTTCGGATATCAAAATCGACTTTTTTTTGGCTGTTGGCTGCTGCCGTTGTGTACCATAAGAAGCGGGACCTCCAAACTGAATGGTCATCTCCAAAAGGACTGAGCCAGATAGGACACATAATTATGTAAAGTGCCTTTCCCAAGGACACAACGTCGGACTGAGCTGAGGCTCGAACCCCCGCACAGTTCTATGCGCTGAAAACTGGAAAACCATTCATCAGCACCCACGTTACGCTAACCTTTGATTTTTCGAAGAACTTGAGCTGACCAAACTTCTCGGCAAACAATTTGTACATTCGTTGGCAGCTATCTGTCTTTTCCTAGAAAATCTGCTCTCTATGTGATGAAACAGTACACATGTGCTATTACGAGACAGTCGGCAAAAAGGGTGGAGACGATGTGGCCATTACTTTCTACACATTCTGCCAGCTCTCATGTAACTTGTGCGCAGACCAGAACAAGAACTAGACGGTGATCTGGTTTTTATGTCATGTTGTTGTCCACCAGGAAAGGTACGAACAAGTGAATATCTCGTTTCCAATGAAAGGTCACAACTACATGGAATGTGACAGAGACATGGAAGTGGTAAATGAGAAGGTCACTGTAGATGTGCCAGCCAGTTGGGTGGAGCAATGCAACACTCCGGCCCCTGAAACCCCTCTATAAGTAGAGCCTGCTGACCATCAAAGCTGCCAGATATGCACATACAAAATTCTTAAAGGTGTTTTGGCCAAACAGCTTTTCTCTGAATGCTGGAGGACCAAGTGCCACACAAGAGTCTGATGACTCAGAGTCGTCATCCAAAAATGATAGAAATAAACGTAATAAATATTACAAAACGGTGTAGGCAAGGTAACTCACAGTTCGTTAACTTCCTAGAAGATGGAGACCTTGCTAACAGTTTACAAGGGAAAAACCACCGCTATCAGTTTGCTACATAATTTTTCTATTTTGCTCTCACCGAAATATCCTTAACATGACGACTGTGAAATTTTCAACGCAAATGGTCTTACTTGAAATTAGTGTAAACAGTTGAGAGATCACTGTAGCAGAAAAAGAGTTACACGTCTTTAAAGTTTGGCTTTCAGTTATCTCGGAATTGTAAAAACCTGACATCGCCGTTTTTTCCCTTGTGCCTTATATATATATATATATAGATAGATAGATAGATAGATAGATAGATAGATATATATATATATATATATCTGTGTGTGTGTGTGTGTGTGTGTGTGTGTGTGTCTGTGTGTGTGTGTGTGTGTCTGTGAGTGTGTCTGTGTGTATTCGTGCTATTTATTTTTCTTCTGAACAACATCAACAACCACCACCACCACAAAACTGCCTTCTTCTCCTGATCAAGTTCAAACATGGCATTGGTCCACAAAGGGGGCGTGTGCACTCATTTCGATTGTCGTGAAAGGGAGGCTGAAACCCTCTGTGTCTATTCAATAATGTCACTAGTTAAAATACCCACCGCGGTGCGGACACTATAGGGCCTCTCCTACCTTACTTCCTGCCTTAGTCCGTGACTATTTTCCCGAGGGCTGGGGGATCTGGTCTGGCTTCAGAGATCGAACTCAATCACTGTTGGACATGGGAATCTGGCAGATGTCCTGGCCACGTGCTGCCGGGTTGTATTCACAGAAAACATCGGCTAAATCAATAGTTTGGTCTCAAGGGATTTTGGTGGTTATTGTTTCCCGCCCACCACTCTGGCAAGTTGTGACAAGTACGCTTGGTACAGTTAATCACCATATTTATTATGTACATGCCACGATGTTAGGGTTAGAGTCAGTGCTGGGTTAGCACACATTTCAGGATGAACCAGGGTCACTGGCGGTCACACACACTGCAGTCCAACCGGCGCCTGTGGTGTAGCGGTTAGGCGCATTGATGTCGCATACAGGAGACCCGAGTTCGATTCCCGTATGGAAATGTATTCCTCTCAGTCTGGGTTGGCGCTGATACGTGCGGTAGGAAGCCCACCTCCTGTCCTGGATGATCTAAATTGTGTCGATAGGGGCGTAAAAAATTACATTAAAAATACTGCGGTCTAGCATGATGCAAATGTATTAGTTATGCTAACAGTGCGACCAGGGAGGAATGGATGTGCATGGCAATGCTAGAAAGTGACTTGAATAATAATGAAGAGAAATTGCGATACGGTTTCAGTTCTTATTATGTGCTGTTCACAAGAATGAGGGCGATCTGCCTACAATTTTACTACATAAAATAACCTAGAGTAGGCACCATAGGTCTACCTGTTTACACCAACACCACCCAGCTCTGCGCGTGTGACACAAAATCCAACAATGCTAAAAAGACAGTTAAGAAAGACGTGGGTCTATAATACTTTACAGCGTCAATGAGATCCTTGAACACACACGACGCACACACACACACACACACACA
>NW_004798103.1:272818-289248 GCF_000002075.1 Aplysia californica | reverse complement strand
ATATATACAGACGCCAGTAATCCATTTTCATTTGTTTTTGTAATAGTTTTACGGCACTTGCAACACAATTAGGTGATATAAGTGCCGACGATTGGAGGTGTTACTAACAAATAAAAGAAGGAGCGAGAGAGAGGGACGGTAGATCTTTCATACAAAAGAGTCCCATTTCTCCAACTGGGAGCGCAATAAACCTTTAAAAATATGGATGCCATCTTACCTCAGTTCTGTATTATGTTTTTTGTCCCCATCAATTTCATACCAATCTCTCAACCGGGAGTCCGAGCTAGCAGAAAGTAGAGCCTCGAACCTCTGTGTGACCTTCTTTCAAAATGAACCATGCTTTATGTCCGGCGGGGCAATATACTGTAACATTCAAATAATGATTGCATTATATAACCCATATACCCACGCTCTGAAGCATGCTCTGTGCATTTTACAGCTATCATTCCACAGCAGAGCATGGAAGAACACATAAACATTCTCGGCTTCCCGCCCAAGAAGCATACGGTGCGAGGTGCGGGTTTCACACTCACAAACTGACAAGATCTTCCTCTGTCTTTAGCCGGGTGCCAATTTCCACCCGAGTGAATTGAGACAAATTTGTGTAAAGCGTCTTTCACAAGAACACAACGTCGGGCCCCTGACGGGATTCGAACTCACTACCTTTCGGTGGCAAGTCCAAGAGCCTAATCCCTAGGCCACCGATACCATTAATGCGGCAAAAATTACATGTAATTTTGAATTTTGCCTGGTTGGCGGCCGAAGCCCACTCTTTTTGATTTTACGACCAGCAAGGGATCTTTAACGTGCGTAACTTGCACAAAGAATCTTGGAGATTTTTTTTGCCCTTATCCGAGAAAGCGAGGTGTTAAATCTTACCTACCCTACGACCAGGGGCGTGGCTGAAAGAGAGTAGTAGGAGCCATGGAGTAGCAGCAGACAGGCTGAAGAAAGAGTCAGGAGCACAGAGGAGGGGGCAAAAGGGAAAGGGGGGGGGGGCAGAAATTGGAGAGGAACACAGACCACAGAACATTATTAGAGAGCAGGAAAAGAGGTGAAAAGAGGAAATTTTGGAGAAGAATATTTTCTGTCGCTCTTAGGTTTCGAACTCCGGACCTATTGAATGAGAGGTGAACGTCTTACCCCTGGAACACGAGAGTCCCTTAAAACTCGATATCTATCAGACATTCAGAGGAGCTACTTTCTAAATAACCTTAATGTATAAAAACGTTGCATTAAAGTCACACCACACCTAAGGCAACCAAAGGCAACTACAGAAAACACAAACCAGAGTCAAGGTCAGTTCATATCAAAATATTTAATCATCAGTCTTGCAACCTTGTGTCCATCCATGAAAAAAAATCACTTATTGACTTGTTCACAATATTTACATGATGGACAGTGGGGAGTGGGGTGAGAGGGAGAGGGGGGGGGGATATGATAGGGAATAGATGGTTTCTTATTTACTGGCAGACATCGCTGAATCAAGTCAAAAACAGGTGAGAAAGTTGAGAGAGGTGTCCGCTACACGTCAGCTCACACGCTGGAATCATCGCCTGACACAGCAATATACTTGGCAAACAAACATCTGATTGCGATGTGAATGGTCAGTGTACATGTATTCTACTTGTGAACTTCTTATCATGACTCTCTGTGATTATTCATATTATATAAATGGAGTATAAACACAATGGATATATTGAATTTTAAAAAAATGTCCTTACACCTGGCATCATATCTTGGTGACATAGATACATGCTTTATGATCATCCTCAGTAACATGCTTCATAAAGAAAAAAAAAAGACTAAAATTAATCATCAACATGTAAAATGTACAATAATTGATATATAATATATATCCTTGTGCTCAGTCTACATGTGTGACCTTGACATGATGGAATACAGTACCATGTTCTTGTTTGACAGTACACAGCCCAGTACAGAGATAGTCACACCCACTAACATCACATCTGTTTGCTCCTACACCACGCCAGCTCTTGTCATCACACACTTCCACATCAAAATCATTATTGTCTTCAAAAGTTTGAAAAGATTCTTTAAAAAACAACAAAGAAACCACCAATAATATAACTGTAAAAAGTACATTACTTTTTCTGGTACAACAGCCAGACCCTTCCACCAAGCAAAAAAAAAAAAAAAAAAAGAAAAAAAATCTGTCATCGAAACAGACATGATTACCATAATATGTGCTTATTATATATAGACCTGGAAACATTCAGCCGAAGTATTAAGTACAGTTGTTGATCAAACATCGTTCTGATTGTGATCGATGGGGCAGAATGTGTCACACTGCTGCAGGGTAACTTAAAGCCCGCAAGAAAGATCTGAGGTCAGAACAGACCACATATAACAAAATATTGTCCTACAAAAGATGTTTACTGTGAGCTGCAAGCATGATTTCTGACTTGCAAACAAACGTTCACTTTTTTTCAGAGTGCATGATCTTAAAAAATAAGGCATAAGTGTACTATACTTAAAAGAGGTAAAGGTCAAAATAGAACCAAAAAATTTTCATATAGGCCTACCATTCTATATAAAACCAGCCAAACGAAAACCACAAAATCAAGTGACTGGAGCATGTGATAAACAAAGGTCTACCCAGACAGTGTGACCCTATGCAAAAGTTATACAGCGTGCCCATTGGGGGATCAGGTCTGGTCGGGGCGGTTTGCTAGCCAGATTGAGGGCACAAAGCGGCTATCATGGCACAAGCTGATTGTGCCCGACTCGTCGCCTCAAAAACAGACGCTTTTGTTTTCAGGGGACGAGTCGGGCGATCAACCCGACCCGAACCGATCCCATCCGCAATGGACACTCGGCTTTACAGATATTTGGCCTGCAGTTTTGTTCCCTGAAAAGTAGTCAAATAATGTAGATTCGATCTGCTTAACTTCACCTCTTATTTGTTGCTGTGCGTTGATAAAGATTCCATAAAACTTACCCACGACGTTTGTGATGGGGCCATAGAAAAAAAATAATCCTTCTTACTTATACTTACTCTCACTCAAACACATGCATACATACACACACACACACACACACACACACACGCACTCACAAGACCTCAGTTGCTACAAATTCTGGAGTAAGTGATATCACACTAGAAAAGAAGGCTGATAGCCACCTGTGGCTGCTGCACTCAACACACAAAACTGATGATGACTCCAACAGTGGCTGGAGAAAACAGTTACTATTTAAAGACAGCAGCCAATAGCCACCAATTTGTTCAAATGCAATAAGTCCAAAAAGCAAAATATTTCAGGAGAGTGAAAAAAATGTATTTTTCTAAAATATTACAAATGTAGATTTATACCTTCGATGCATTTTCTTGCTTTTTAATTCTTTTTTTCCCAACATTTAGAATTTGAATTTCGACAAAATATTTCTTAAACACATGCAGCCCACACCATAGATTAAGAAACAGCAATTTAAAACGTTTTCAAAATTTAAGGCATGGTACATTTGAACAGTTTGCCGAAGAAATCTTTATTTCAACTACCAAGCTTCATCATGAATAGCTTGTGACCACTTAAATCAGCTCTCCCAACCAAAAGCTTCCACCTACAACAAAAACTAATCGCAGATAGAACCCTTAAGGTCTTCAGAGAGCTAAACGGTCCCATAAATTGTGAATTTGTATTTTATTTATGCTTCCCACTCCCTCCACATTCAAGGCATGGATAAAGTTAACTTTGGAGTCATCAACAGTTTCAAACCCTACTATTCACAGTCAAAAACACATCAAGGCCGTGTTGGCATCATCACCACTGACCAAGCACTCGAAAAAGCAGAGGCCTGAACCTCCTCGTCACAAGTCGATACTGGCATCATGAAGATAAATCAGTCACTCAACCCCACCTTGTGCATGGGGTCAAAGGTACAGGATATGTACAGAGACGGTGCAAGCAACAAGCCATAGCAAATCTGGCAGATTGGATTATAACAAAAAAACGTATCATCGTCAAGCTGTCCAACTGTTCTAAGCCCAGAGAGCAACATTTTTCAGGAGAGAGAAACAAAATTTCATTCCTTTAAAAATTGTAGGCCTACCTATATTTTTATCATTATATATTTTTTTGCTTTAATCCAAATTTAGAATCTGGATTTCACCAAAGAATTTCCGAGCAAACGTAACTGACATCACAGATTAAGAAAACTGCTATAAACATTTTAAAAAAATTCCGTTTGGGTTTAGTACATCTGAAGAGCTGGCCGATGATATGAGAACTAATACCTAAATAGCTACCATCATGGGTGTCTTAAATATTAGATGGAAAATACACTTGACAAAACCCACAGTTGATCATGAAAAAACAACCTATAAATTATAAAACAAGGTAACTAATGCTGATATAATTGACAATTCTTTGTGGTGGGAAAGACCTCTACATACAGAGTCCACTTAACCAACAACTCACTAAACCTGCCAGGGACATTCAATGTTATGTCCAGACCTAACAGAGACCACTGCTTGAACTACCGGTAAAGAATGAAAAGCTGGCACCCCAATAACAACATGGAACTTCAGACTTCTTGTCCCAAAACCCTAGCTAAGTCAACAGCACGGCAAAATACCTTACAACAATCCTACTTGCAGGGAAACAAACAGAATACTTGGCTAAACACATGAGCACCACTGCAAAAATGAACTGTAAATTGATATAATTCAAAGCCAATAAGCATGCAACAAAATATATGACAGTCAACAAATCACAATGTAGCAAAGTTCAAATTTAAGTTTATAGTTATTTTCTTATAAAAATCAAAAATAGCTGTCTCATTCAGAATACAATGCATTGCCTCAAACAACCCCAACAGTCTTCCTTCTCTTTCTCTCTCTCTGTCTCCCCCCCCTCCCCCCACACACACACACATACATACACACAAACACAAGACTTAAACACCCTGTGATATGGATACTCACAATGACATAAACTGATGGGGGAGGGAAAAGATTCTGATTTCTCAGCATGATTAGCACTGAAGTCCTACCAACTCTCGCCTGTAGGGAAAGTGGAAATGCCAGACTCAGGATTTTGGTTGACTGATAGAGTGGACACTGGGTAAATAGTAGGGTACCCCCTGAATCATTTACAGTTCGGCTGCTTCCTGTAAGACTCCACCATATGTCATTATGAAAAGTGACATATGATGAAAGTCTTATATTGAGCAGTCCATTTGAATAGTAAGGTCAGTTGATTAGAAACATGTTTATTTTCCCAAACTACCCTAATCTTTCTTTCTTTCTCACTCTCTCTCTTTCTGTCAAATTAGCTGACTACATATGCATGCATTACATAACATGACAACAGGCAGGACTTGCCCTTTATAGGAAGGACATAGCATGCATTGTAGCAGGACATCACACAATGTTATATATATTCACATTAGATGGAACCTTTTGACTCTTGACTCGAAAAGTTTTGAAGTCGAAGCACTATATCAAAATTCAGCACTTTTCCCATATGTACATAAACAGATGAAAAAGGAAACCGCAAAATAAACAGAAAATTACATGTTATGTGATGCAAAAATGTCAAGCAAAATGTGAAAAGCTCACGGCCTCAAGCCAATGACAAGTGCACGCTGCCGACAGCTTCTGGGGTTATACAAGGAGAAAGGAGACAGGAGACGAGTATCTCTGATCCAATGGTCCATGCTAGTCTTAGAAACTAGACTAGCTGCCCAACCTTGTCCATGTCCCCCACCCTAAACCCATATATGAGTCTTAACTTTTACCATCCTCATGCTCTCAGTTCAGTGTGTTCATATTCAAAAGACAAAACAAAAAGGACAGGGTGGAAGGAGATGGACCGGTGCAAACCTCGCTAAGTCTACCTGAAGCAAAAGTGCCCAACACTGAGGAAGTTTCTTCAAAGAGACACATAGAGTGAGACATGAAACTTTAGAAACAAGATGTGGAAAATACGAGTAGGTAGGGACCGGAGACCAGCAGGGAAAAACAAGTAACATAGTTTAGCAAAGACGTCTGTGACAACGCGCACAAGTTGACCCATGAGAAAGAGAGAGACCATCACAACGTGTCAGGCAGAAATGTAGACAAAATGACTTGCGCAACTCTCCCCAGCATGTAGAATGTGAAAATGGAAAAGACATAGGCAAATACTGCCAGTTTACGTACGTCTCACAGCTTGTAAGCAGTGTTGTGAAGAACATCACTTCAAAAGAGAACAATCAACACAGTAAGCCTATACACCTCAGGCAGCGACAAGGTGAGACTTGGAATCCATATCATGATTCTTTTAACTACAAACATAATATAACATTCCTTATCCCACACACATTTATCTCCCACACAGACACAACACGTACATAGCACAAAGGAAATGTGTACATTTTATGAATGGTAACAGAGGAAGGTAAACATTGCTAGAACTTGGAATGTAGTATAATAGAAACTTACTTAGTTTTCCAATATGGCAAACACTTCGCATCACGCTTCAGTTTGAAAAGAAAGAAACTAAAGTCTGAGGTGGGTTTCTCAAGGCTCAGTCAAGAACACATTAGCCTCCAAATCTCCCCACTCTCAGGGAACCAAACATATGCGGCATGGCTGAGAGCTTCATTACCCCACAATGACAAGATAGTTCCTGTCTCATAAAGGCAACCTGAGGCGAGACAACCAAAGGTTACACAAATAGTAATGTGAAAACATCTGACTGTCCCTGCTACAAATTTGTCTGCTCGAAATCTAAAGGTCACTGGGGTAGCCTATTGTACAGGCAGTGTGGTTTTCATTCAGTAAGAACATTTCTCTACGCCAGAAGGGAGGGGTATGGAGAATCAAGGAGATATAATATTACAGCAGAGTCCACTTAAACCAAAATTGGTGGGACTGCCAGATCTTCTTTAGTTTAGTCATGTTTCCAATTTCAAAAGATTGCTGAAAAGGCTAAGAAATAAAAATAATCGATTCTATTTCATTCGGACATCTGCTGTTTTAGGATTAACTGAGCATGGTATTAGTGGACTCCATCGGATTTTTTAATACAAATATTCACATTCTCTTGACTGACCTTGGATCCAAGCCTAACGAATAAAAAAGAGAAAAGTATTCATCTTCACAAAGACCACTTTCTGATACTTTTTTTAGATCTTCACAATAGATTTCTTTTAAAGTTTCATAATGACTTTTTATTTTTCTCTCAGTAGCTGTATCTCTAATAAAGAGAAGTGACATGATTCTCTCTCTTTCTTTCTCTTCTGTACTGGCCACAAGGCTGCCCCAGCTGATCCCAGTACGGAAGAGCTCTCAATGGCAGCTGCACTATCAGGCAGTTTGTGCTGCTCCAGAACACTGTCATTTGGACAGGGGGGAAAAAAAGAAAAGAAAACATCCACTCTGACGTGGTTTTGTTGACTTGCGAAAGTGCCACGGATTCCTGCCTGCCTGTCACTGGTCTGCCTCTCTTTCCATCTTGCCCTGTGCTACACTGGCTTGCTGGTCACTTCAAAAGGCATGGACATACGCAGTAGCCTCCTTGTCAAGGCGCTCGCCGGAGTCCTGTCACAGCGGTTAATCAACTCGCCTCCTCCCACAGGGGCACCAAAAACCTTAAGACAAACTTCTAAAACCTGCATACGTTTGAACCCCACACACATACACACACACACTTAACTCGACACCCTCAGTAGTGAGGTCAACTTCCAACTCAGACAAAAAGTTTCTCATATTGCATTCCATGACATGAGAGGGACAAGCCGCTGCCTATATCACCAGTGCGTTCCAGCCTGAACGGTTCAGAGAAAGACCAAAACAATAACTTCCCCCAAACGATTACAAAAACTTTCCATCTCAAGCAAATACTGCCTCTCTGGGTCTGTGGCAACTCCACTATCCCACAATGCACGCAGCTGTCCGATCACTGGGTGGCACTAATACGGGGCACCGTCATACACACAAACAAAAACATACATGCAGATACCAGTACACATTTATAAACATGTATCTCATGCTCTTCTACTCCTTCTTCATTTAAACACACACACACACAGGTTCAAAGCTCTAAACCACACATTCCCCCAGCTATGTACGGCGTAGCGATGCATCGGACCAGACCCTTGTGCTGACAGTGCCCCCTGGGGCCCAGTCGACAGAGACACAGCAGTGGCAGGAACAGGAGAGTCCGTGCTATAAGTCCACTTCATCATCGTGGGCGTAGCCCGTCACCCGCGCACACAGGCAGAACGAGATGACGATGCCAAATGCCTGGGGACACAGAAAGGAACAGGTCAGTGGACTGGACATTGGACACCACACAAAGCTATATGGGCATAAGCGGACATTACAGCACCAGGAAATAGAGAGAGAACGTGACAGAATTTCAATCTTACATAAAAGTACTTATTCCAGTTTCATTTGAATCAGGCTGGTGGTGGTAATTAACTACTCACACAGTAAGTAACACAATTAATAGAAATCTCAGATTAAACAGTACTCTCCATTTATATCTTACACATCACATCTCAAATGGCTACTACCGCCATGAGTGAAAGGAACATGGTAGTATTACCCTGATCTTAAATTAACATCAGCAAGGAATTAAACTATTGTTCACCAATGAGAGGATGTCTGGATACTCACAAGAAACACAGGCACAACGGCTGCGACCGCCCCCACCACAGCAGAGTAGGTCCTCAAGTATTCTATCAAAGACTCATAACAGCCCTGAGGACAAAGAAGGAGAGAGAAACAAATGAGGATTATTGTGGGGTGGCAACACAATGGACTCGAACACCATGAAGAAACATTTTCATACAGTATGCTAAAGTAATGGTTTTTTTGTAAAGTGCACTGAGCACTACCCCAATGCATTGAGCACTTTCCCAATTAAATAACATGAAAACATAATATATTATATATAAACATTATCATAGTACTGGCACTTCCTTCAAGAGATGGAACAGAATCATTAAAAAAATTATTCACGAAAAGGAGTGGTGCTAGAACCCAGGACTAAAAGTAAGCTAAAAAGTAACTAGTCACTCATGCCAGAGATACTGTTGTCATAGTATCGTAATAATTCTTACATGATGAACAAATCTGTTGCACAAACATGACTCCTCCACTCAGAAGAAGATTTCAGCACAATGACATAAACTCAAACAACCACTCCAAAGAAATCCACAATAACCAGGCTAATATCAGAACAACTTCCACATCTCATGGCAAAAATATTTTCACAAGTGGACCATTATCCACTCCCATCATTGACTGAATCATTTCACTGCAACAGAAAGGTCAACGACACATACAGAAATGTTCAAATACTCAGTTTCTGAGAGGCAATTAACTAAACATCCTCCCAGTACAAAAGGCTACACCAACAGCTCTCTACAAAGGGCATGAAGTGAGCAGGCACATTTTCTCTGAGCCAAAGAAATCTTGAGAACAGAATAGCTTCTGTAATACAGTGAAGACCTTTAAGAAACTTCGTAATTTTCAATACCGAGTTGCGGAGCTATGCCAACCAATCTTCTTATTCGTTGCTGAGTTCAGCAAAACAATAACAAAGACATGAAACCTCCCCATGCACACAAATCTATCAGCACTTCCTCCCATAGATATAGACTAACCTAGACAACTGATGCCTAGAGCCTACAGAAGACATGACATAAGCTAGGATGATCAGCTCCCGTTATTCAAGCAGTTAGAGATAGAGTCACATCTACATCTCTTCCACCATCATAACTAGTGAACAAACAAACAATAAACACAACCTCAAAGTATCTGATCAACTGTACAATTACTCCCCTACCCCATAAACAGATATCCTCCAATCAGGTAAGGACAATGAAGACAACAGTATGAGCATGTATGAGTGTCATCTGAGTGTACATATGTGCATGACTTACATCTGTGTACAGGTATGGATTCTTCTTTTTCATGTCCTCGCTGTGACCTTGGAGGAATCTTGGTGGGCCGGCAAAGTCACTCAGACCGATGCACATGTTGATATCACCTGGGGCACAGCAGCTTTCAGGCACACGCTGCCTCTCTTTCTCTGAAACACACACACAAACACAAAAGGCGGTCAGTACCACAGACAAAAAGGAGATCAGTAACACACTCCGACATGGACACACTCACAATTACAAACATACACACATAAACACGCAAACACAAACATGCACACTGGGGGCTCAGTCACACATGCAGCAAACAAAATTGACCAATCAGCTTCTGAATATAAAAGGACAGACAAATCAGCTGTACTATGGCACGAGCACATACAGAACAAAATCGTAGTAGCAGTAGGAACTAGTCACATAACACTAGACATCTATCTGACACAAAAGGAGCGGATCAGTTCAGTGCCTTTGACAGTTGGAGAGACTAAAAAAAAAAGATTTAAAAAATGAACACCTACAATTTTGGCCGGTCTGTTGAAAGGGTTACATTTTAATGTTGTAAATTTAAGAGTTTTGGCCTTTTGGGGTGACAGGCAAGTGGGTGGGAGAGATTGGAAAAGAAAAATAAAGAGATTTGTGGTGGTGGGAGGAAGGTGAGGGGGTGGGGGGGAGAAAGGACAGCAAAGAGCAGGGGCACAAGGTTAAAAATGGTATGGGTGAGCCTGTCTTTGTACTAAGAAGGAATGTTCAAGTCTTGAAACTGATGAGGATGAAGTTTTTGAGAGACCAATAAAGCATGTTATTGTCACAGCACAACTATACGCACTTGGACATTATATTGAGCTCAGATAAACAGTGTCATCTCTATCTACTAACAGTGTCATCTCTATCTACTTACTCTTCTTGGACTTGTCGTACCACTCAGTTTTGGTGAAGTAATAGCCCCAGGACTCTAAGGTGTTGACGTCACCCACCACACCGCAGCACTTGAGCTGAGAACACAGGGAGACAACTCAGTACAACAAAACAAACTCGCTCCTCTTCTCAAACTTCACACATTCTACACAGCAAGAAACAAAATTCAAAGTGACAGTTCATACTCTTTAATCCTCTCTGCTACAGAGCTACAATAACCTACAATTTACCATCACTGTTCCATGAGGGATTTACAGCAAGGAAGTCTCTCTGGTGCTCAAACACTATCAATTTACAGAAGGTTATTTAACCCACAGTAAAATTGATTTCCATAAAAATATCGCCCACTTTTATACTATAACATGTACTTAACTTTCTGACAGCCATTGATCTATGCTTTTTGAAAAGCATTCATAATCATTTATACTACCTTTGGCAACATATGCAGTTGAGTTTGCTCCATTGAACACAGTGATCGAAAACAGTAGTAAACTGAAAGAGAACAAAATCCCCGATTTTTTTTCTTTCTATTTGAGCAACCTCACTAAACCTGAAATCATGTTATCCTGAAGAACATCTGATTGCCCCACAGATTTCAATTAAAATGGACCAAACTGTATAATAATTAGTGTGCATCAGCGAAGACACTTTTCTTATTCAGGGAATGACATGTAGTTCCTAATCATTGCTGAACTGACCTGCCTCTGCATGGCGTCCCACGCGTCTGTGATCCTACGGTTCTCAGAGTTGCTGTGAACATTCAGACCATAGTGCCAGGTCAGCGTATCTCGCATCCGGTCTTGTATTTTAGCTGCCAACTGGAGAACGAAAACAAAGGTCAATGACATCAGTATCATGTCACAGTCTTTTCTCCTTGCAGTGAACTAAATGGAAATCTGCATTCATGAATATACGGAAGCACATCCCCCTTCTTTCCAATTTACAGTAGTAATCGTACTCTTTTACTACAAGAATAGTCCCCAAAATATGAAAACACACACACACTCACAAGTTTCTTTTTACTTGTATATTTCAGAGGTTTTAGTATACATTTTTCTGTTGTTGGTTACACCTTAACTGCATTTGTGCAATTTTCTGCTTAATGCTTGCTCCAGTAAGGGCCCTATCTTTAGTCTGAGATAACAGAGTTACAAAACCATTCACAAACACAACCCTCAACATTTACTTACTGCATTTCTGAAGAAAAAAGCTATCCCACACGCTGCTCCAAGCACAATGAGCACTATGGCTAACGTAGTTCCATACTGAAACAGATAACAACTGAGAAATTAGTACAACTGAGGTGGACAAACACACATGACAGGGAAAAGAGAGAGTTGGGAGCTCATGGGTCACACTGGCATCGCTCAAGACAAGTTAGCATCAAACACATCACACATAGTATAGTCTTAATAGTCGTTGAAATGTGAAGATATAAAATGCATGGATCTGGAATCCTAACCTATTTGAGAACAGAAGTATGAAAAACTCAGTCCATGGAAAGACGACTACAGAACTTAAGTAAAACAATGGTATCACAAAATGTTGTTTTGAGTAGAAGAGCCTGTCAGTCTTTTCTCCGTAGGACTTAACAGACGAACATAAAAATCAGACAGCAAGACAAATAACAGTTTAAAAAAAATGTTGTGTACATATTGAACTCCGATATTAAAGGAAAAAAACTGTATCTTCTCGAATACAAAAGGGCCAAGCTTAAAAGTGTAATCTCATAAAATCTCTATCATAGTCAGTGAGAAAATTCCAGTACAATAAGACCCTTTGTTCATCTCCAGCAAGAGCAACTGACAAAGAGTTCAACTAAAATTTCCAAATCTATTCTATTGATGGAGTTCTAATTTTTTTAATGAAGTTTTAATAACGTCTGAAAGCACTGACATTTACATAAAACTTTACATAATTAGCTGGCACAGATGCCCACATTATGGAGCAAAAGAAACTTTAGATCTCAACCATTACTGATGTTTTAAAGATAGAAACTGAAATGTACAGAACTCACTCCCTTCTAACAATAGCACATGTTTATCAAAAGAAGAATATGGCCATGCTTTTTAGAGGATGCAGATAATCACAGGCATTCTGTCCATGTTTTAGAAATTCATAAGCACAAAAGAAAACAAAATCCAGCTGGTTCAAAACCAGAATGTTCCCTCTCCCCCAGTTTCCCCCACCACTGTAGGCGAATCAATCATGACATAGAAGCTTAAACCATTTCTATAATTCCAAAGCCTTTGAAGTGTTTACTGTGAGAAATAATTCCCCTATACAGTGGTGCATGGTTTAAATAATTCAGTTTCTCTTTAACCACTCTTGACAACAGATCAATACTGGACAGCAAATAAATGAAAAAAGTAAAAACGATGAGAGAAGAACTTCTTGATGGATTTAGCGAAGGTCACACCTTTGAGTGGACAGCATTTCTCCATTCCTTTCTGAAAAGAAAGCCGCAACCACATTCATCCCCCTTCCCCTCTCTGAGCTGTGCACAAACAACCTGGTCATTCTTTTAATTAATCATTTTGAGCACAGAACTGCAGTAAATCAAACCATGATACAGTATCAAAATGCATGTAAGAAAACACAAAGACACAAGCTGTGGGGATACTCACAAAAGATAGCACACACTTGTCTTCTCGTATGGTACCACAACAACCACAGAAGGCAAGCAGAGCAACGGCCCCACCACCAGCAATCAGCAGATAGGTGGTCACTTCATACATCTGGTTGTCCACAATGGGCGTCACCTTGCGGGCCCCGAAGTCGGTGACCAGCAACCATATCCCAATCCCCAGTGACGCACATCCGACAATCTGGCATTGGAAAAAATTCAAAATTATATTCCTCTGCGACACACACAGGTCTGCACATATTTCAGTCCAAATTCAAGAGAGTCATATAGAAGCTGAAAGTGCGATTGAAGAGCAGAAGGTCATCGTGATAAATTCTGAAATAAAGACTTCGCAAAAAGCATCACAAGAGAGAGCAGAAGAAGATTTCATTGTAGTTACAGCAACCTTTCCCGCTAATTGATAGGAGGAAAACATGTTTTCTTCATCAACAGAGTGGGGTGGAAGTTCAGTAAAAACATCCCACCTAAATACCACAGAAGCAGAGATGGACATACAATGTAATCATAATCACTATTCCCTCAGGGTGAAACAGATAAACAGCTACGAGATTCAAGAGACTGATCATTACCAATATCATCACTCCACACTGTTAGCAGAGGTTCTTGCTGTGAATTTTCTTCATGAAAAAGGTTACAACAAAACAGAAATAGAGCAGGAGAAAACTCATAGCTCTACAGAAGAAGATAATACATTGAACTGTATAATATATTGCTAGAAAGTTAATATTACTTTTAAGAATGACTTGACAAATACAAAAATCTTATCTCCACAAAATATATGGCAGCTTGAGGATAAGAACCATGAGCCAAAGTCAGCATCACTACTACAACCTTACAGTTCATCTCCAAACATAAAATGAGAAATACTTTCAGCCTAAATGGAAGCTGAAGTGGTATTGTCTTAAGGCACCACATTAGGTAAACTGACAGAGGACTCACCAAGATGAAGACATTGTAGCAGTGCAAGGTGCCACGAAGACATACGACACAGCCGTCTTCATTCTGTCGTCGCCGGGCTGAGGAGGTGGTGCTGCGAGTCGATCGGTTGCTCCTCTGCCGTTTCAACGGCTGAAATGAGAAGAAACAAAAGATATGAAAAATTTTGCTTGTGTGAACTATGACAATAAATATAAATTAAACTAAACATACTCATAACATTTTTATGAAGATGCAATATGTACAAAATATGGGGACTCATGACAGATTATGCCATCCCCCCCAAAAAAAACCCAAACAAAACAAACAACAAACAAACAACATAAACAACAATAAAAACCCCACATTTGCTATTCATAAGGTTCAACTTAAAAGGTACAGTGGGAAACAACAAAACAAAATTGTCTTCTTAGTGCTATCCAATATTTGAAGTCCGTGCAAGTGTCAGGTGAGCTATGCACATAATGTTTTTTAGGTTATGACTTTTTACGACAAATTAGAAATAAATCAAGCACCAGCTACACGTTTCTTTTAGACCATTCTTTAAAATGGTCCCTGCGAGTCAAACATTTGTTTGAACTAAACCACTACAAGTTGTCAACGCAAAGTGTTCCAGGGAGTGTTAATAAACTACAGAGATAAAACAGATAAAAAACTGATGCCATAAACAGTTTTTGAACTATTATTAATCAAAAGAAATTTCAACTTGAGGAGAACAAATGAAAGAAAAGATCAAGTACCTGGTTAGAATTAGAAGTTCAAAGAGGTCAACAGTTTAAAAGTGATTTTTTAAAAAGAACTTTAAAAAAACAACTTGTAACAAAACCAGTAACAGAAAAGATACCTTTACAGTAAATTCTTCAGGGTGGTAGTGTTGGCCCTGGAGGGTCTAAAATACAGGCAACAACACAACCTTACTTAATATTGCATTCACAAACATGAAGATCAGGGTTTAAGTTTAAAGTATAAATGTAGGTCTAGTGTTTTACGTCCCAATCAACACAATGTGACAATTTGCATAACCTAGGAGTCAGGCTTTAAACCTTCTTTCATGGGCCAACCCAGGATGAGAAGGATACAAAATCCCATCCGAAAGACTGAGATACTCGATAAAAATTCTCCGCATTCACACCCGAGATAAACTAGACCAAGAACATAGTCCCCAACGTACAGCATGAATTGTATTAGCCTACATTTCACTGAACTAAAAAAATAAAAAAATAAAGCCTGCCTTTGCCAAGACTAAAACATTGACTAATCTAGATTATGATTACGAAAGGATAGGGGTGTCTATACATTTTGCGTACAAGGAAATTAACACAAAAAACAACAACAACAAACAAACGCTCGTGTTTGTTTAGAAAACCTTTCTAACCTGTTTCAATTCCTCTATAACTTCACCAGACAGACGCATTTCAACTAGACTCTATTGATAAACTAGGCCTACAACCCACTCGTAAATCTAAAACTCCAGTTCAGCTGTAGGTCGTCCAAGTCTAGATCTAGATGAGAGATCTATAGAGATTATGGAGCCACTGAATACTAGGCTTCTAATATCTAGATCTAATAGAACACGACGGTAGAGAGAATCAGAAACTAGACTAGAGATTTAGGCTAGAGAAACTCAAGTCTATGGATGTTTGCCAGACTACAATACTCATAATACTGTTATCTAAGCACAATTTCCCCGGAGACGGGCTGATCGTGACGATGTTTCAGAGCGTTTAACTGCAATTGAGGTTTCAGCAACTCGGAAAAGAATCGTAATATAATTTTGTTGATGAGCTAGATATCTAAATCAATTCTGACATTTCAAACAAAACATCCTTCCATGATCTCTCACCACAGGAAACGGACACGAAACGAGACGAGATGAGGATACGTAGTACACGAATTTCGCCTTCCTTTCCGGGCTAGATCGTGATCTACAAGTTATATATAACATTATAATTTTTAAAAATATATTTTAAAAATCGCTTGGCCAGACTAATTGGACGAAAGCGGCAATACTTTTTCTTTTTAATTTTTACGTAAAAAA
>NW_004798103.1:268904-270514 GCF_000002075.1 Aplysia californica | reverse complement strand
GTGAACACACACACACACACACACACACACACACACACACGAACACACACAATGCAGTTTGAATAGTAAAAAAGAAGCACATCCACAAAGTAATGGCCATGCACTGAGAGTTGGGGAAAAATAACAGACAGACAGAAACAACAGGGGGAAAGTAAAGAAGTAGAATCACAAACTATCGGCGCCCTCCAACCACTCACTGGACGCGCATACAGATACTCTAACAAACATAATAGACAGAGAAATCGGGGTGGAGCGAGAGCCTACAAAAAATCCGAAAGAGCCATCTTTGCAGAGTTCACAAAGTACACAATCTTCTGTGTTCCCTTGTGCATCCCGGAAGTGACGTGCCCTGCTCCCGTCAAGCCCTATCCCTCACAATGTAACAACACGGACACTGTCCAATCTTCAATACGGCCTTACACAACTCGCTGGTACAGAGACGATAAACAACATTTCGCTACCGTATCCGGGTTCCTTTTATCATTGGCCAACCGTCTGGTGAGACGCATGCCTCTCTTTCAAGAAAATACACAAGTGCAAGTAAAAAAAGCAGAGTGGGTTTTTTTTGGGAGTGGGGGTGGGGTGGTGATTACTTTACGACGAAAGATTGAAAGACGACGAGCTCAACCATTACTCTACAGTACAGGCGCTGGCTCTATCGCCTTGTACCCCACCACCAGCATACGACATGTTTACAATCTTTAGCTTAAACAAAAAAGTTTTAGTAAGAGGTTTACGGCACTTGCAACATAATATAACGTCATATAACTTGTAAGTGCCGAAGATGTTACAAGAGAGTAACAAACACAAAAAAGAAGGAGGAGAGATAAGGACAACAGACGCATGTTTGATAGGAAAAAAAAGGAGCAAATCACACCAGACCACCCGCCAAACACCCACAGAAGAGTCCGCTTCAGTGGAAACTTTGTCAACACAGAACGAGCTACCAAGATCATACAAAGATGACATCAAACAAAATGATTTATTCTAGACTCCAAAAAAAGAATACTTGTACTTGTAAATATCTGAAGGGTAAACACCCTATAAAATTCCCACATTCACCGAGTAGGCGGGGAGCTTGCTAAGTGACACACTCTTCTAGAAAAATTCATTCATCAAAGGGAGATTATGAAAAAAAAGTCCAACTATTTACATAACGGTGTCAGAATGTCAACTACAAATTCATATTATTCAAAAAGACGAACAAAACAAACCGAATTCTAAAAAATGAACCGATCATTTCGCGATGTATAACACTTGCCTGTAGCAGACTGTTCTTGGTGTCGTTTCAAAGAGACAGGAGAGAAGAGAATATTGAAACTATAAGAAATTATAAGAAGAATAAAGATAAGAATTTGACGAAAAGCGCTAGCACGCCGGGAACAGAAACTTTTAACTATGGCAAGCATTTGTAGGCTTTTTGAGTGTGAGTTTGAGTAAAGAGTCGAGAAGAACATCTAGATCTACACAATAACAGTCAAATTATAGTGTAGGGCAGGGAACATGTAAGACGGATACACAGAAACACCATCATCCAGTGCCAGATCTGCGACAGACATCGGCGATCCTGGTTTTCCATTCATTCCTTTGCTCGGATGCTCTAAAAAAAA
>NW_004798103.1:265486-266617 GCF_000002075.1 Aplysia californica | reverse complement strand
ACAGTTAAAAAAAATAAGAATATAATATAAAAGATAACATGATTTTAAAAAAACACAAAAACCAACAACAACAAATCAATAAATACACCAGTTAACCAATCCATGAGCAGATACAAATCGCAACGTACCGTGGTTGTATTAAGGGCCGAAACTCTCACTAAAGATGGCTCTCCATTCATCACTAGAGAACTGAAACTGCCGTCGTAGACGGTCTGGCACCCTCGTCGCCAGGCGCAATAACACCAACAGTAAGACTAGAACAATGTCAGTAATCCAGGAATGTGGTTCGCAGAGAATCGCAATCTGTTCTCGAGTAGAACAAGAACTTTTGTGATGTGTTATCTGTGGAGGTGCTTACTACAGGGTGCAACAGCTATATATTATATTATTATTATTCTACGTGTGCTTATATACTATCCCTCCGTTGTTTGGGTCTGCCTTAGTCTTTCCACGTTCTATACGACCGTATCGTAAGGAAAGTTTTAAAAAAATCAAATCAAACACAACAAAGATGACGTCAGCGTCACACCACTGTGTTGTCGTTCAGAGGGAAGACGACTCACCCACACCATCCATGTTTTATAGGGCTATGCGAATCACGGATGTACACACTCGCCGTGCACACCCAGAGCAGGACGACAGACCAACTACAGCCGTTCTCTGTTGCGGATGTCGGGGACAGGATGGCGGTAAGTGTGTTCACTTACAAACCCACTTAGAGCCGGCCTCTCCCTGCTCTTTTACCTCGGTCTTGTGTTACTTAAATTGCATTACATTTCGCAACAACAACACAGCAACGACAACACTGAAAGACAAATTGATCGAGCGAGCATACACATTGCTTTCTTTTTAGTTTTAGCTTAATTCAAATTTTAGAAAAAGTTTCCCGGCACTTACAACCCAAACAGGTCATGTAAGTGCCGATGATTAGAGGTATTACTACAAACAGTAACACATAACATAGAGATGAGAATTATGAAGGAGAGATAAGAACGACAGCTGTTTAATAAGAAAGAAGGAGCAAACCATACGCGGGGCTAGCTATAGAGTACTGTAATGTTTATTTGGGTAAAGACAAGCACATCGAAACAATAACGGCGATTTAATGCAGGGGGGGGGGGGGGGGGGGGG
>NW_004798103.1:264297-265386 GCF_000002075.1 Aplysia californica | reverse complement strand
TGTTAAGACAGAGGGACAGAAAAAACGCAGAGGAAGAAAATAAGTAAAAGGACATACTAGTGGTGCCATCTACCGCCCGCTCTGTGCTGTCCGCGTTCTTTAACTGAAGGGTTTCGAAACGTTATTATGATATCCTTTAAATATAATATCTGTTGGTGTATTTTCTAACTTTCGAACTTCCGAAACACGGCTACTTCTATCCTCTCGCTCTTCTCAGAACTCTTAACTCACCAGAGGAGGAAAGTGAACGAAGACAAAAGCAACAACTACAGTAAACAACAGCAACACACACCGAGAGAGACGCACAGAGAGATGAAAGGGATAAATTTAATATGACAGACAGACAGACAGACAGACAGAGAGACAGACGTCACAAACTTCTTTTTCTTCATCCCTTTTTCCTCAACTCCAATTCCCAACGTCACCAGGCATTGCGGTTTGGGCAACAGCTGTGTGCGGGTGAGGAAACCCGATCTAACAACCCCCTAGTCAGTAAACAATATTCTAATATATCTCGTTTTACCGTAATTATCGCCAGGATTATACGACACATTCGGACATTCCATCCAGAGACAAGCCATACATTATCCCCAGCCCCTCTGAGAGCGGAAGCGGGCCACCAGCCAGAGCTGGAGAACCAGACCTCGTCGACGATGTACTCTAGGCAGCTCGGGAATCACTCTCGGGGTGATAGTAATAGGGCCACTGTCGGCTATAGCGATGTATTTGTCATGGGCAGCGCTCCAATCACATTTCAGCGAGGAGCGAGAGAACAGGCCTGTAAACCAACCCAGATTTCGTGCCCTTTTGGGATCATTTTCGTCCCCGAGCACGATGATAGTTCTGTGTAATTGATACATCAAAAGTCTCGTCATGCAAATGGGACTTTTGTGCCGGAAAACCAATGGTTCTGGATGGTGGGTGGCTACACGCGACTAAACTAATGATGTCACTATACATTTTTGTTTGTATTTTTTTTCTAACGCATTGTTTCGATGGAACGTTGATCTTTCAGAAGTCACTCATAATATGTTGTGCTTTGGGCACAGCCTCAGATATTCACACACAATTTTGGGGGAAAAAAGGGGG
>NW_004798103.1:254701-255772 GCF_000002075.1 Aplysia californica | reverse complement strand
GAGAGAGAAAGAGAGAGAGAGAGGGGGGGGAAGGGACGGGTGGTCATTCAAATAGTGCTGCTAAAGACAAATCCACGTCATGAACTCAGCCAGCAGGTCAGTTTTAGTTTGAGTAAGTTTTACGGCACTTGCAACACAATAGGGTCATATAAGTGCCGAAGTTTGTTATAGTAAGATTTTTACGGCACTTGCAACACAATAAGGTCATATATAAGGACTAGAGATGTTACAAGAGAGTAACAAACACAAAAAAGGAGGAGAGATAAGGACGATAGATATTTGATAGGGAAGAAGGAGCATACCACACCAGAGCACCCGTCAACCATCCACGCCGAAGATTAGCGGTGTTACAAGAGAGTAACAAACATAAGAAGGAAGAGAGGCCAGAAGGACGATAGATGTTTGATAGGAAAGAAGAAGCAAACCACATCAGACCACCCGCCAACCACTCACAAAGAAGATTAGAGGTGTTACAAGAGAGTAACAAACATAAAAATGAAGGAAAAGAGATCAGGACAAAAGATGTCTGATAGAAAAAAAGAAGCAAACCACACCAGAGCACCCGCCAACAACCCAGCCAGTAGGTCAGCGAGGACAAAATGTCATGTCAAGGAGATAAAATTATCTCTGTGGACACGTTCGCCCCTTGGCGACAACATAATATTGCGCTAATCATAATCAATAATATTGCGTCAAGTCTGACAGCATGGTGACGTAGAGAGACATTAATTCATATTGCCCTGTCCGTTGGTTATTTATAGAGGCTCAACCTTCTTCTTGCTGAGACCCGAAGAACGACCTAAGCACTTCGGTTAGGCTAACCAGTTCGTAAAAGGGGGTCCAGTGGGTGCGGCTGGACATTAAGACTAGATCTACTTTCATAATTGCCATCATTTTCTTTTATATTTTCGTATTTATTGGACGCTTAAGAAGTTGTTGTTGTTGTTTTGTTTTTTGCAAAGTGGGGATTTACAGCACTACTGGTACGGCCAAACACAAGTCAAAATAGCTTTATATGGTAACAAAAGAAGGGCAGGAAGAAAACAGTACGAGCATCCAAGAACACACACA
>NW_004798103.1:251249-253807 GCF_000002075.1 Aplysia californica | reverse complement strand
AGAGAGAGAGAGAGAGAGAGAGAGAGAGAGACAGACAGAGAGAGAGAGATTCACAATTTAAAAGTCACTGAAAACAAAAAGCACGTTACTATGGAGACATTAGAAGGAAGGAACAAGTCATTGACTAAACTGGGAAAACACTCATTATTTAGAGTTCATTCCGTGTTTCTTTCTCCCTACATAAAGGCCTGTATGTGTCTTCTTACACATGTACTTCAACAGGGGTCTCAAACATAATATTGTAATTGAGAACACTCCTTCAACAACGCCAAAAATTGATTTTGTGAGACAACCCATACAAAACGACAGTAGCCACAACAAGAGATCAACATTTAGAGCTCAACATTTTTTCCGTTTTGTCCTTTCAGTTTCAGATAGCACGTCAGAATACCCACAAACAGAGTTAGAACATTAGTCGAAAAACAAGAAGAAGTTTCAAGAAGGCACATTCAGGAAACCGCTTATTTTAGTATTTAGTTTTAGTAAGGTTTTACGGTGCTCGCAGCTGCATAAGGTCATATGAGCGCCAAGGGGCGGATGTCAACAGAGAAGTCCAAACGGAGAATCAGGCTTACTCTGCTCACCTCTCTAGCTTCAACAGCACAACGTCTGCTTCGACTATCAAGGTACCCCGGAAATAGCAGTTCACAAGAGAGTGACAAACATAAAAAAATAAGTAGGGGAAAATGACGATAGTAAGGATGGGGAAAGAAAAAGGCAGCAGTTCCTCCAATGTTGTTCAGGCACAGTGTGAGTATGAGAGCTTGTTTACTATAACGAATTTACATGACCTGCAAAACGGCTACGTCACCGAGACACAAAACTCGGCTGTGTCACCGAGGGCTCGGAATCCATTCATTGTAACGTTATAACGAACCATTCAGAACATGGTGTCGTCACAAAGAAGGAATTGCGGTTGAGGTGTGTGTTTGTGTGGGGGAGGGGAGGGGGTTGAGGATAGAGGTTCAGTCAATCGGAACAAGGGTTCTCGGCCCCGGTAACAAACAACAGCAACAACAACAACAACAACAACAACAATGACAGCAACAAAAACAACAACAACAAAATAACTGAATCAAATCTTCCGCCACCCGGGCCGCTTGAAAACAACAACAACAACAAACAAACAATTACCTAGCAATCCCAAGTCTTTCCCTCAGAAAACAACCGAAATAAATCAAACGATAAAGAAGAAGAACAACAATTATAAAATACATAGTGACGATAATAGCTCCTACAATTCCAGAGATAACCAGAACAAGTGACTCTACTCATCCACTCTTTCGGCATTGAAAAGAAATAAGAACACACAAACATTTATCTTTCAACCTCCCCCTCCAAAATAAAACTTTTTAAAAAAACCCCATAAAAAAAACAACAAAACTACAACTCACCTGTGTGTTGCACGTCAGTGTGTCACAGGGGAACAGTTTCCGACCCATGGTAGACACGACGTTCTAACACACGCACTGTGAAATGACCATCAAATAAAATCATCCACCAAGAAGAATAAGCACCAGGTGAAATTGACCATTCAACGAAATGACCATTAGCCTCGAATAATAAGCACTCACTGGAAAGCTCTCTCAGAGGGAGCGAGCAAACAGAACACCCTCGTCTTCACATTACCATGCTTCCATTGTTAATGTTCTTTTGTCACAGGCAGCAAGATCGATAGGCAATGTACAGGTAATACAAACATAAGAATGCTCCGATCTATCTGTCGTGCAGATCTAATCAAGAGTAGCCTAGCTAGAAGTAGCAGCCAGAAGCCAGATCAAGATCCTCGTCTCACAGGCGCGAAAACACCGTTGGCTTGTCCTGCCCAAAACAGGTCGATATGTTCACAAGACACTTCGCGTCTGCTCACAGCGTGACGTCACACGCGTGCAACAGGCGTGAGGGGACAGTAGACTGGACATTCGCTAGCGATACGGGTCACAGCACGTGCAAAGACAGCTTCTTCCTCTTGTATACATCTGATTTTTGTTTGTGAGGTTAAAACCTTATTTGGAAGTTTAACGCCCTAATATGTATGGTAAATCGTATTGAAAACCGAAAACTTGCCCCCAAACCAATGTGTTTGTATTTTTTTGTTTGAAGCTTTACATCTTAACTTCACAAAGATCATGGGGCAGTTTGAATATCTGGCCAACTGCCGGGACACTAGGAGAGTAGACTTTTTTCAAAAAGACCTAGATAAAAATGATCAGATGACTCAGTGTTCTCGCGTTAAACGTTCAATACTCAAAGTCATGAGACGACGGGCAGCTCTGGGAATACTGGGGTAAGTAACAGCTCACGTCCACAGAGGCAGGGGTGGCGCCATCTGGGCTCCAGTTAATGTTATTCAAGGCTGGAGGCGGACGAAGTCTCCGTGGTGTGTCGTGAATTCACCACGACAGCTCTGACAACTCGGGAGAAGCCAGAACCGTTCTATGAACTATGACTTCAGTCGAAGGATGAGAGGGGCATTAGTGAAAGTGCTTTCGGATTTGTGGATAGAGAGAGAGAGTGGGGAGAGAGAAAGGGGAGGGAGAGAAAAGGGGAGAGAGAGA
>NW_004798103.1:245180-249739 GCF_000002075.1 Aplysia californica | reverse complement strand
GAGAGAGAGAGAGAGAGAGAGAGAGAAAGATTTTGAGAAAAAGACAGAGACGGAGACAGGGATGGATTTTTCAATTACACAAAACAATGCACCACAGCACTTCCGTGATACAAAGAGAAAAAGGTCACGTCACCATGACACACATATAATGCTGAATTCTTCGGACAAATACCGACCTCTCCATCAATAACCGACTTTTGCTGACACTACAAGGCTGATGATGCCATGCAGTGACTTCACAGATAGACTGGAGACTATGTCCGAACAACTCAAGGTACCCCAGTCTCTAGCCTCTGCCCGTGACGCTCACACAGCGATCGATACAACAAAATCATCCTACGGCGATGCGATAAAAGCAAACATGTTCACGTGAGAAACCGTCACTAACCAGGTGCTAAATCTCCCCCGCCGTCATGGCCAGAAAAGTGTTTAAACTCTAGAATCCCCGGCCTGAACATCTGACGGGAGGCTTCTGTCGATATCCCGGTCTGAGGGGAATTACCTTCATCCCGCGCGTCGGTCAATGTTGACGGAGTGAAATGTGGCAATAGCGCACGCGAGACACTGCTCAATTTTAACAGGTCGTACTGTAAAAGCTCAGTGTCAAGGGAGAGAAAATGGAGGGGCGGGGGCGGGGGCGGGGGCGAGGAACGAACGAGGGAACGAACGAGATTTTAAACTGTGATATTTTGAACTATATTTCGTCACGACATGCTATGAATTCGTTCAAATTCAACGGTTTACAAAATTGACGTGAATAATTTCTAGCGCGAACATTGGTGTCGTAAAAGACAGCAGCCTCTCTGTCATTTCCAGAGTCGATATGAATTAAAAACACGGGCACCACATAACAACACTGGACAAATTTCAAATGTGAATCTGTGAAATGTCTTGAACTCGGGCGGGAAAATCAATAAACAGTCTCGGAAATTCAGAAACGAAAGCCAGGAGGAGTTGAGTCAAGCAGAAGGAAACAGGTCAGATCGATGGGCTAAATACTAACAGGGACAGAGACTGTGCGTAGAATTTTTTAAAAGAGCGACAGAAACCACTGTTGTTTCACTCTACCACCCACACAAGGAAAACGCCGGCGTTGACGATGAGACGCGGTAATTAGAATAAGGAGAGGGCAAGAACAGATCAAAGTTGTACTCGACTCGGTTTCTTTAAAAACGGTTGCCTTTAAGCCTGGCATGCAGGCACAGAACACTGTGGTAGCTCATTCAGCGTAGGTGGTGAAAGAAACTCGTTCAGAAACACTCCAATTATCATGGTTGGTGTAACTGTTGTTGTTTTTGTTTTCATTGAGGCTGCTGAAGTTGCTATCTCAGTTAGTGATTTTGTTGCAGTCGACGTGGGAGGTGTTACTACTACAACTGCTGTTATCGCTGTTGTGGATTTTTGGGTGTAGTTTTTGTTTGTTGCTGCTGCTTTCCACTTAATCTACAGACGCACAAGTTCCTCTTTTTGACTCTCATTGACAATTGTAGCTTGTCTTCAGTTACCTAATGTACTGAGGTGCGATCTACAGAACACAGCGTGCGGTTCACAGACACTGACCTGACATCAACATATTCCACAAATTCACTTCACTTTCTTCCACAAAAAATCCTCTACTCACAGGGCCAGAGATGAAAACCACCAAGAACGAGTACTATAAAACTAAGTTCACTATAGAAGAAAACACGAGTCCCTGACGCAATGTTTGACCACACACTGAATAAGTCGTTAATCGCAACCGCGGCCACCCAGTGAAATGCTGCAGGCCAGAACTCAGGACGCTCACCAGTCTGGAGCAAGAAGCTGGGGAGACGGCAGCGTAAGTCGCGTGTTCCAGACCACTTTGGCACAGCACTCCATCATACGTCATAGCCGGAGATGTCGCGGTTTGCATAACAGTGTCGGTTCCACTGCAGGATGCATGAGGAACTCTGGCGCAATATGGCCGTTTACACCAATGTACGAAGACGCTTATAAAACAGAAGAGAGCCAGTGGAACATGAACTGGCTCAGAACCTCACGGCACCGGACACACTAGGAGTCTCCCAGGGGATGGGTCCCAGCTTGTTCATTACACACAACTTATTCTCATTCTCTCTGGCTTGCTCTGTATGTCTCTGCCCTCCCCCCTCCCTTTCTGTCTTTCTTTCTTTCTCCGTTTCTGTCTCTCTATCACTCGAATGCATCCCATCTCTCTCGCCCTCTATCTATCTCTCTCTCTCTCACTCTCTCTCTCTCTCTCTCTCTCTCTCTCTCTCTCTCTCTCTCTCTCTCTCTCTCTCTCTCTCTCTCTCTCTCTCCACCACATTTGTAAAACACGGAAGAACATGATCAAAACCAGAATTAAAAAAATAACAACCGCCCCCACTGGTTCTGCGTGCAGAATATCACTTTGGACCTGCCACCACACCATCCTCTCCTGTTCCATACTCTCTCTCTCTCTCTCTCTCTCTCTCTCTCTCTCTCTCTCTCTCTCTCTCCCCCCCCCTCTCTCTCTCTCTCTCTTCTCTTCTCTCTCAAATCTCTCAGAGGACACCCCTCACACAGAAACTCCATGCCCGTAGAATCGAATTACCGGGGCATTCTGGACCAGGGAAAACCTCATTACGACAACGAGCCCAGGACCTCGGCGATACAGACACAGGGCCACCGGGACATGGGGGAGACACAGCAGACTGGCGCCAGTTGAGGGCGGTGGGGAGGTGTCCTAATGAAGGTGTTTTTTACGCCCCCATCGACCCAATTTACATCATTTAGGAGGCGGGCTTCCGACCCTGATACAATATCCCAGCAGAAGACTGAGGTACTCTATAATAATTTCTTCCCCCGCCCCCCCAAAAAACAACAACAACAACAACAAACCCCCAACAATAACAAACAAACAAAAAAACAAACAAAAACAAAACCAACATTTCTACGCACGTGAGAATCAAACTCGGATCTCATGCGTGTGACAGTGAAACACGTAACCGCTACACCACTGACGCCGGTAAGGTGTCCTAAACATGCTGGTCACACAGTAAGGTGAAACGTGCTGGAGTTGGGGTAGGCGACTGGCTGAAGGTGTGCGTCTTATTTTAGTTTTAGTAAGTGTTTACAGTTTTATGGCACTTGCAACACAATAAGGTCATATAAATACCAAAGATTAGAGGTATTACAAGAGAGTAACAAACGCACACAAAAAAAAAGAATGAGGGGAGATAAAGACGATAGATGTTTGATAGGAAAGAAGAAGCAAACTACGCCAGAACACCCGTCAACCACCCACAGGTGTGTGTCTGACAAGCTCATTATCAGTGGTACCGTTTCTGCGGTGGACACAGTATACGTTTTTATTTGAAATATAGTCGAACCTGCCCAGGACGACTGCCCATTGTCGAGGAAAAAATGGTCAACTCAAATGGACAAGCGGTACTCATGGACAGTGCCATTATAATAAAGAATGCTAAGGAGAGTGGGAAGGGGTTCCCTGTACATGAGATTGAACAGGTGGTCGTAAGGACAGGTTCGACTGTAGATCGGGTGAATCAGATTCTGTTTCTCATTTGTTGGTCTGTCTAAGTAAAGAGAAGGATGTCGAGTGCCGGGAAAAGGAAAAGCAGACACATTATAAGGAAGAGTGGCGCACGTAGAAGCAGCAAAGTTCTTACCAGTTACCCTCTGCAGTCCTGCAGAAAAACAACGTTACTCTACAAAACATCTTCGCCACAAGGAAACCGAAAACAAATGTTTCGGGAACGAGGCTAAGAGTTGAAGAATTACAGAACAGACGTCAGACGCTAAAGCCCACACGAAGTTAGCACTGAGCCGACTGTGTCGGCAAATGTAGACCTAAAATAATAGTACCCGACTAGATGGGTTCAATGTATTTTTTCCCAACCGAACATCACAATCTGGGATTAGTCGGTGTCATCAAAGACCGATGTCCCGATTGGCCGTTCCTGTCTCGGCTACAGCACCGCGGTACTCACGCCAAGCTCAGCGTATTGCCATAGAGACTTGGGTTTTACGACCGGATAAAAAGACCATGAAATCGCCAGGAAACCAATAGGGTGGAGGGGGATCAGATTAAATCGGCGTTTTAAGGGTGAAACTGCGCCTTTGACCAACCAGTGTTTTACCCAAAGTTTCCTATTTTCACCGTTGCCCGGCGACATGCCACAGCCATCAACTGGGGACGCCCGGGTGCGTTCAGAGTGGGCTCAAACGAGGCAGAATTCGAATAAATCCGGCGTTAGAGAAGCGATGTACGACAGGCCTCGCTATGTCCCGGCTCCTGCAGGTCCTTGAGAATGGACGTAGATCAGGTTCTGAATGATGCCGAGCATGACGTTTGGTGTTACGGAGTCAAAAATCTGGTATCTGGTGGGCGTTCGGGTAGTTGGAAGTTGGGGTCTGTTTGGAAAGTGTGTGGGTGGGTGGATACGTGAGTGAGTGAGTGAGTGAGTGAGTGAGTTAGTGAGTGAGTGAGTGAGTGAGTGAGTGAGTGAGTGAGTGAGTGAGTGAGTTAGTATGTGTGCGCGCGCGCGCGCGCGCGTGTGTGTTTGTGTGTGTGTGTG
>NW_004798103.1:242995-244036 GCF_000002075.1 Aplysia californica | reverse complement strand
CCCCCTCCCACACCCATCCCCCACGATGTCATCATAACATCATAAGTCAATTCCACCGTAATACGATTACAAACAGAAGTGGAAACAGTGAAATTCCCCATAACACCCACCATCAGCCCATCAACCACCCACCTCATGGGTCCACTGTCAACGTTCTCTCGTCGCGTCACTCCCCGTTATATTTGCTGAACTATCGATCGCTTTGAACTGATTGAGAACACTTCCATCTCTCGTTCAAAATTGTTTTAAAGAAAGATAGAAAGAATGGAGAACTAAAAAAAAATGGCGCTCAACTCAGGATTTGCCTCGGGGATTATCCCATGGGTCTGAAATTGTCCGTCTGAGAGGTCATTAAAATAGTGGGGAAGATTGTGAAAACCGGGCCTGGCCCCAGGGACGAAGGGCGAGAGGAAGACATTCCTGTGTTCTGTAGCGACTGTCTTTTAACATGGACGGCAGTGAAGATCTGATCTACAAAAATAGGAATACAAGTTTCATATGTCTGTCTGTATTCTTCTTATTTCACTTTCTTTCCTCTTTAATTCCTTCCTTACTAGGCTCCATTTCTTCCTTCCGCTTCCTCTTTTAATTCCTAACTCCCTTTCTGAAAATTGTATCCTTCTTATTTCGACCCTTTATCGTTCTCCATCATCTCCCTCCTCCTGTTATTATTTTTAAAAAATTCTTCTTCTTCTTCTTCTTCTTCTTCTTCTTCTTCTTCTTCTTCTTCTTTTTCTTCTTCTTTTAATATTTTCATTAGATCAATCAATGCAATGATCTAGGAGTAGGTTTCCTGTCCCCATACGATACGCAGTATTGAGTGATCATTAGCCCAGCGGGCCAGTGAGTGCTCTTCTCATTACCCGGGTCGATAACTTCACATCAAAGTCGAAACTTCATATTGGAAACTGAATACGTGGGGACCAAAGGCAAACAGAGCTACAGAGCCGAGCCCGTAGATCATTCGATCTCCCTCAAAGCGGCATTGTCGACTCCACCATCTTTCACAATATTGACAGTTTTCAAAGAAGGTCATCCCCC
>NW_004798103.1:240359-241700 GCF_000002075.1 Aplysia californica | reverse complement strand
AGAGAGAGAGAAAGAGGGGGAGTGGGGGTGGGGGTAGAGAGGAAATATATTTATTGTACAACGGCCGGAATTTTTATTCCCTTTTTTTGTATTTTAAAGTCTGATTAGAACACAACTAAAAGGAAGAGCCAGTACGTAATGTCCTCAACAACTCCCAGATAATACACCTGTACCAAAGAAACCACCATAATAATAATAGGCATGTCAGGGGCAGTCATGGAACTATCCGCTCCAGTGGCCAAGAACAAGTCAGGAGGAGCCCTCACCGCCCAGTGGAGTATACCTGTGTGGTCATTCACTCGGCACTCCTGCGCCTCAAGTGGTCACTTCAAACGGCGCGCGGTACCAGACGCCGCCAAGAGGACGTGAGTTATGATGACCATGCGGGCTACTCCCAGACTCGCATCACAGGGCCTAGGTGCTGGCTCCTCTAAACAGAGCCGTGTTTGTTTACGAATAGCTGCGTTTGCAAGAGCATGTGTGTCTGGGGTTGGGGCTGGGGCTGGGTGGTTGGTAGTAGTAGAGTAGAGGTTTTACGGCGCTCACAACTGCATAAGGTCAGATGAGCGCCAAGGGGTGGATGTCAACAGAGAAGTCATAACAGGGAATCAGACTTTCTCTGCTAACCTCTCTAGCTTCAACAGCACAAAGTCTGCTACGACTATCATAGCACCCCGGAAATAGTGGGTCACAAGAGTGTGACAAACATACAAAAGAAGTAGAGGGAAAATGACAATAGTGAGGATGGGGTGGGGGCAGCCACGATGGACGGATGTACCAATAACAAACTATGACCGATGGCAGTCTTTTAAATTGGTTGCAATTTTGACACCTTTCTCCCACCCAAACCCACCCGGTTCTTTCTTTTTGTTTTCTGTTTCTTTTCAGCAACAGATGGACAACAACGTTAAAACGCAGGCACTATTTCAAGTGCAAAAAAAACAACTTTCCCCTGAGAAACTTACAGACATATTCTTTAAATTCTACCTCATCTCGTAAACAAAGTACTTTGTTTATCTTCTGGAAATAGATTCTGTCGACTGATGAAGACAGAAGCATCCAGTGAGGAGCGGGGGCAGTTCTAGTTATAAGCATCTGAAACATAACCATGAAGACACCGAGACTGTTTTAATTATACAAACTAATCATATGCACAACATGTCATTTTCCAACTCCGAACAACAGAACACACGCACAATACCTCTATAAATAGCACAATGGGGACATTGCGGTGACTGAGTACAAACAAACAAATCTTACTGTTTGTTCTAGACAGAAATATGGCGCAATCGAGTGCAAATAAATACATTATTATAGTGCTACGTATAACAAGCCCCCCCC
>NW_004798103.1:237794-239570 GCF_000002075.1 Aplysia californica | reverse complement strand
TCTCTCTCTCTCTCTCTCTCTCTCTCTCTCTCCCTCCCTCTCTCTTTCTTTCAGTCTTTCTTTCTTTGTTTCCCCCTCTCTTTCTTTCCATTCCCATGCGTGTGTGATCATGTGCGTGCATAAGTATTTTATCTCTCCACACCCGCTTGTCCCTCCACAGCGAAAGGGCAGATACCACTTTGAAGCACACGGACAGAGACACAAAATAAGAGGGCAAGAAGGATGAAGATTAAGCAATCTCATCCCATGGACACACCACAGTGAGCCGCACAATCTATCCCGTCAAGCGAGCGCTCGAAACACGCGATACATGTATCACACACAACTGGCCAATGTTTGTGCCAGCATCTTTCAGTGCTCACCCCTGCCTGCACGCTAATGATTTCTGGTCCACCGACTCTCACACGCGCGCAGTATTCGCCAGGTTGGGGTCCTGGACAAGACTGGCGAGCTTTGACCCTTCAGGCGGTCTGTTTAGTTGGGTGACGTCACAAGCCATGTAACGTTCCTTGATGGTTGACATAAATCATACAGTTACAGGCATTGTCTAATGAGATGACAGGTGCCCCGACATGTGTTGCCAATATGTCTTCTTCTCGTTATTCATTTTTTCCCCCCAGTTTAGCTTTTAGTAAGAATTTTAAGGCAATCGCAACTCAGATAGGTCATATAAATGCATTTCTAGACTGTAACATATATACAGAAAAAAAGAGTACAGAAATAAGAAAGATATATATTTGATAGAAAAGATGGAGCAATTGGCACAAGAACGTCCACCAACCACCCACTCTCATTATCGGTAAACCAAACCCACACGGCAGCAGCAGGGAAAATGTTCCAGGTGGATTCTGGAGGCAGCGAATAGATGTACACCAAGGAGCATAGAACTACTGTGTAAACTCCTTGATGTACACTGTCTCCGTCCTATGCTGGGTTGCGAGCGGAGCGTGTGATCTGTGGTTACGCTAGCGGTAATGGGCAAACAGATGAGCCGATAAAGCCATCACTTGAATCGTTATCAATGCATATCCGCGTCAAGTGTGCAAGCTCATTAAATATTTAAAGTGAAACATGAAGTCGCAAATGTTCAAAAACACTAACGCTGGTTTTTATGGGGGGGGTTTTTTGGACTGCATCTGGGTTTCGTTGACTGAGAAAAAACAAGATGTTTGTAGAAGTTAATGAGAAGCAACTTGAGGAACAGGTAGTGTAATGTGTTGACAGAAATCAAGATAATGCGACAAAAATACCGGAGGAAAGAAAAACAAGGGCTTCTACCAGGTAATTTCAAACGCCTTAAAAAAAAAAAAAATTCAAAATCTGCGCAGACATAAAATTCCGTATTTTCCTATAATATTTCAAATTTTCCAAAAACAACAAAAAGAAGAAAAACGACAACAAGTAAAGAAATAAAACAAACAAAAACAACCAAATTAAAACCCAGTGTGCCTGCCATTATGCAAGACAGGCAGCAGCAACAACAACAAAAAACAATACATGATCAAAACTGCCACTGCTCGCCTTGGTCATTTTTGAGAAAAGCAGTCCATAAATCTCGGGCATATATCGATGTCTGGGTGGGATGTTGTTCTGTAATCATTGCACAATCAGAGCTCGTCCATTTGTTCACCAGCACAGCGCTCGGGTGGAACTACGGAGTCTCACACAAACACAACAAGACATACAGAACCCCCTCTCCCAAAAAAAAACACCTCAAAACAAAACCAAACAAAAAACAAAAAGAAAACAAGCAAAACCAAACAAACCCCCCCACCA
>NW_004798103.1:233665-235039 GCF_000002075.1 Aplysia californica | reverse complement strand
AGATAGATAGATAGATAGATAGATAGATAGATAGATAGATAGATAGATAGATAGAATCACGGCGTCCTAGCCTAATTATACAAACTACAGCCAATACGGTATGTGGGTATGTGTACAAACGCCGCATCTCGTACTGTGGCGATGATGTTGATACAGAAATTAGACACACAGAAACCATCTCTGAAAAAGAAAACATAATAACTTTTACGTCAGTACTCACCCCCATAGGAGCTGGTTCTTCGGCAACCGTCTATAATTGCACGTTAGTTTTCTTGAGCTGTTTTTGTTTTTGTTTTGTTTGTTTGTTGTTGAAAGAGTAACAACAAACAACAAAATATCCTTTTATCAAGACCCCTTCACGACATGAAAGACAGAAGACGCCTATGATTAATACGAATCTAACACATTTTAGTTACTTAGGAAATAATATGTAGTTTCACGTCTCTCGCATCTGCATAAGTATAGGGTCATACGCGCACGCATTAGGCACATAAATAATCCAAGTAGATGGACAAGAATGAAAAAAGACCAGAAACTTGAAGCTGTCTTCCTCCTTCCTACCAATTATGTCGGCAACTCAACCATTTGCCCACAGTCAGTTGAGCCGAGGCCGAAGAATGTGGGACCTATAGGTGAAGGTGTTACATTCCCGCTGCCTGAAGGGGGGCATGCTATGCAGACATGTACATGGGAGTGGGTTCCACTTCATCAAGTCCGATTACACGAGAGGTGGCCTGGGATAGCCGGGGATGGCTCCTGTAGCTTATGTAGGAACTTGCATCACCTGGTGGATCCCTTGAATGTTTATACCGAAATCGCTATTACCGATTCCCTATTTTCACCCACTCCTTCTTTTCACTCTCTCACTCATACTCTCTTCATCCACCCATCCATCCATCTATCCATCTACCCACCCATCCATCCATCCATATTTCGAGTAACATTTCTCTTTCTTTATTTGCAATATTTTTTTGTTCCTCTCTCTCTCTCTCTCTCTCTCTCTCTCTCTCTCTCTCTCTCTCTCTCTCTCTCTCTTGACACCTCCATCAATTCAAAAGTGCCCTAATCGAAATAATGAGAGGAGAACCGTGATCACCATTGTGTGTTTCAGATCTGACACTTGAAGAGGAACATTGTGGGTGGTTGGTGGGTGCTCTCGTCTGGTTTGCTCTTTCTTTCCTATCAAACATATTATATTATCATATTTATCTCTCCTCCTTTTCTATGGTAGTATAATTTGTTTCCTTGAAACGCCTCCAATCTTCGGCATTTATATGAGCTAATAGTGTAGCAAATACCGTAAAATTACTAAAAAGAGAAACCTAAAAAGTTATACTTGCTACAGCCAGGACCTTTTTTTTCTCGTTTTTCATG
>NW_004798103.1:232184-233548 GCF_000002075.1 Aplysia californica | reverse complement strand
AGAGAGAGAGAGAGAGAGAGAGAGAGAGAGAGAGAGAGAGAGAGAGAGAGAAAGAGAAGAGAGAGACATAGAGACAGAGACATAGAGAAGAATGATTACATCCCCACCCACTCAGTCAAGTACCCGTGCACGTCAGTCCGAGTGTGATCAAAAGGCTGGCGGTCCGGTCACGGGGTGCAAACACTCACCACTGTCAGACACCGGACGAGCCCGCCAGACTAACACAAGGACATCCTTTCTTATAATTTAACCATTTATTCCGTCATAAGTGGAGTGTGCATACGTCCTGTTTTGCAGCATCTGTTTAATGAACAAACATTCATTTACCTACTTATTTACTCATTTCTTTACTTTGATCTTTAATAAAATCATTCATCCACCCATACATTCAGTTTGACTGCATCAGCGATTATAATATTTTTTCAAAAGTCTCTAGGCTAGTTTGGTATGTGTGATGGTACGGCCATTCACCGCTCCACGCGGACGATGACAGTTCAGTTCCCGAGTGGAGAAGCAATATCATCGAGCATCTCCATCGGTTCTTTTTATCCCCTTTCAGTTTAGGTTGGCCGCGACTGGCAGGGTTACAGCAGCCTGCCTCCAAAATGATCTTAACTATGTAGTCGGGGCGTAAATCAGCGATAATAACTGTAGATAGGACAGCGCCAAATGGCTCATTAAAAACTCCCCCACACAATTCAAGTTCAGAAAGCCCCGTTGGAGATTCGAACCAGGGCCATTCATTCCGTAGTTCAGCATACTGACTGGGGTAGTGGAGCTTGTTTGTTTTAGTAGAGGTTTTACGGCGCTCGCAGCTACATAAGGTCATATGAGCGCCAGAAGATTAGAGGTGTTACAAGAGAGTAACAAACATAAAAAGAAGGAGGATAGACAAGGACGATAGACGTTTGATAGGAAAAAAGGAGCAAACCACTCACGGAAAACATACATTATTTTAAGTAAAGAGAAACACATCGATACAATAACAGACGTCAAGTGCAATGAACAAAAAAAACAACAAAAAAAACAGCAGAGGAAACGAAATGAAGAACTTACCAGTGACGCACTTCAACTACCCTCTACACAGTCAGTTAAAGCTTAGA
The DNA here is from genome assembly GCF_000002075.1 of Aplysia californica. NCBI lineage: Eukaryota > Metazoa > Mollusca > Gastropoda > Aplysiida > Aplysiidae > Aplysia > Aplysia californica. The sequence continues at coordinate 232,445 of NW_004798103.1, read as the reverse complement.
AAAGAGTAGTTGGCACACAGAAACAAACAGATGACCCGAAAAGAAGTAGGACATACCAAGGACATCCTCCAACCACCTGCAGGACACAGAAGCCTCAGGCGTCCTACAGAAAGTACAAAACAGAATACTTCGGGAATGTTCACAGCACAGGCCGAGGTGGACGGTCATGTTCACCCCTAGCCTACCTGGACGCTTGGAGTCTTAACAGAGGGGAACAAACCAGGGGGAAATATGTCCACGGGGCAAAAGGCTGGTGATTAT
>NW_004798103.1:226829-228210 GCF_000002075.1 Aplysia californica | reverse complement strand
CCGCCCTCCCCTCTATCTACTCACCGGATGGCCCTCCCTGATCAGCGTGACGCGGTCCATACTCATCCGGGCCGGACCACGACAGCTCGGCTGTCACCACGAGTGATGAAGGTACCTCAGTTCACGGACGAAAAGCTCACCCAGAGAGTCACAGCTCTCCCACAAAGCGCACAATGTGATGATATGTCTAGGACTTCGATCTTTCAACCTCTATTCAAACTCGAAAAAAAAAGCTGACCGAGAGACCAAATCGAACCCAGGCCGCTAGAAGAAAGGTAAAATGTCAACCCAATTCAGCAGCAGGCACGTTAAGTCTCCACGTTAGGAACACTCTCAGACAGTCTCAGGAAAAATTATCTATTCCAAGTATCATAATTTGAGACTGAGTTCATACATATAATATTATATGTAAAACCTGATGTTGCCCGAAGCTGAGATTACAGTTTGCGAGAGAGGTCTAATTGTGCAACTTCTGCAAATTCAACGTAGAAGCTTACCTAGACGAGAGCCTACATGTGTATAATAAAACATCGGGGGAACCTTTACTTTCAGCAATGAGTAAATATTACCACGAACAGGTGAGAAATGTGACTACTGATCTGATACAGTCTGGCATATCAATTTCGACACATCAACCAACACGCAGAGAAGGAATTACACAGCTAGGAACAGGCAAAAACACGGTTCTGATACTTGGTGACTTGGTTGAATATTCTGATAACTTGACGGAACGCCCGATAAGCCCTTCTGTCTTAACACCACAGGTACACGCTATTTCTGTTGATGACCCTCACTCGCTCGAGAAGACAGGCGAAACTGATCAAACGGATGTTATTATAATATAAAACCACCACAAGTATCCAGGAAAGGCAGAGAATGATTTCTGAGAGGCTAACGGCGCCGCCTGATCTATCCTATCGCCCCGGAAGACACCGGCACACGTTTGACGTACCCGTCACGTCACAGAGTCGGCGTGTCACAAAAAACACGGGACGAATGACTCGGGTGGCGAACGGTGAGAGTGAGGGCTTCCACTTGCGCCCACTGCTGCTGTAAGTGAGTGGAGCCAAACAAAATACTCACTCACGGACACACAGACAAGCAAGCAAGCACACCCGCGCGTGCGTTCACGGAGGAGAAGGCAAGCACATGGAAGTGAAGCTATCGCAGTCTGTCAGGCTGAAGTGACAGGCAAAATCCGGGTGGGTGGGGGTGGGAGGGTGGGGGGATGAGCGGAGCACACACAGATCGTTTACTTCCATCAACTCGCCGCCGGGGACAGAACAGTCAGCTCACGGCGCTCACTGCTCACCACAGCCGTCTTTGCCACCCTTCCTACCCGATACACTCGGCCACTCCTACTCTCTCTCTCTCTCTCTCA
>NW_004798103.1:225377-226437 GCF_000002075.1 Aplysia californica | reverse complement strand
AAAAAAAAAGCCTTCTTTCATCAGACCATCAACGTCAAAAGGCTCTAATATAAAGCACTAAAGTTCAGTCGTACAACTGTGGACAACAACAACAACAGCAACACCACCAACAACAAAACAAAACAACAACCAACCAAAAGGAACAAAGAACCCCAACGAAAACCCCCCCCCCCCCCCCAAAAATCAAACAAACAACAACAAAAAACCCACACACACGAACAAACAAAAAAACTAGCTAATTTAATGTTTACTAATCTCACACATTCCGTTGAAGCTTCCAAATGGACGATACATAACCTGCAATACCACTCATCTCCGATTAAACAGAAGAAAATACCCAACAAACGAAAACATCGACGACAAACACAAACTTGGGAGCCAGAACAATTATGATTACGACGACGATCTCGACAACGACAATCACGATGATGATGATGATGATGATGATGATGATGATGATGATGATGATGATGATGTTCTTTTTTAAAAAATCCGACACAAGCCATAATCCAAGTCTTCATAACAAACACTACACAATATGATAAAAACCCATCCAGTTATGAACCCAGCACGGAGAAAACAGAGGTGTGAATCGCTATTATGTTTACACGTTAAAAACATCTCGTAGAATTTCCCCCTCAAAATTAGGACAGGGGGAAGGAAACAGGGTGGAGGGTGTAATCATTAAAGGTAAGCGGAAATAAGCGATTTACAAACTGCACAATAATTCTCGACAATCCTTAATAATCGATGAGGCGCACGGAAGCGAAATTCTGCGTTCTGCGTCTTACGTCACGACATTGTGCCGACCCAATTCTCTTTTTCCCCACTTCCGTCGTCTCGTTGTCTTCCAAATTATCCAATCACGGACGGTGATGATTATGATTGTACGTGGGGTTGTGCGAGGCACACAATCGGATGTGTTTTATTTACTTCAAAACATACGATGCAGAATAGACAACCAGATAGACCTACGAGCAAACAGCTAAGATTGATGTGGGTGTCGATTATGGGAGGAAGGGAGGGGGGGGTGCGTATGTGTGTGGGTGTGTATGTGTGT
>NW_004798103.1:220316-221656 GCF_000002075.1 Aplysia californica | reverse complement strand
TACACTCTGTGGACACAGTCCCCGGTCTCTTGTTTGATCAAGGCTAGCGACAAAGTAAACACTCACACATAAGTACACACAGATACGCAGACACATGCACACTCACACATAGACACACACACACACACAGACACAGGCACACAGATACACACACACACTGTACACACACACACAAAACAACAACAAAAAAACACACACACATGCACACATATGTGCGCGCACGCACAGATATTCACATATAGGCGCACACAGACACATAGACGCATGAACACACAAACACACACACACACACACACACACACACACACACTCACACACACATGCAGGCACGCACAAGTCCACATCCTAGAAACTCCTCAGATTTAAACAAACACGGCCACCTCAAGCCTCCCTAGCGGTGACAAGCTCAAAGCCAACACTCCTTCAAAGCCGAGGCTCCAGCAAACAGATTATTTTACATACGCTAGAAGACGTGAGGATCTCCAATGATGGCCACCACTCACCACCATGGACAAGACAAACCCACATAAATATTTGTTGGGTTTTTTTCAGATCTTCACGTCCTTAAAAAAACAATTTGGTTTTTAATTCAGTAACTTCAGAAATATGACACAGGTTCCATATCCAGTTAAAGAAACTTTCCACATACCCCTTTACAAAACCCGAACCGTACTTCACTTTCAATATTTTCTGTCTTTTATTCATAGTTATAAATAACATATCAGACATTTCATTCCCTACCCGTCCGTTTGGTTTCTTAAATATATTTTTTTTAATGAACAAGAGAGATATCATACAACCTGTATACCTGATAGCTTTCCGATAGACGAGAGAACACAAAGGACATGACATTCAGCTTGGGCTTCGCTCTTCAATAAAAACATGGTTTTGTGGCTTACGAGCCTCTAGCAATGGGCGGAAGTTAGTACAAGAACGTATAGGAAGTGGGCATTCAGAACGACCACGTGACTTTAAATGACACGGCATCCATCCATGGAACACGAATATGTGTTACCGCTTTTAATTACCCATTTGAAACGTGACATCCCCTACCCCCAACCCCCTTTTCTCTCCGTATAAAAAAACGCGAAGAATTGACTATACAATAAAATAACGTGTACATTATAAGGGCAGTCGTCATCCTTTTTGCGAAATGAACTTTGAAAGAAAATACATTATATACACATGATATCATTATTCGGGGATGTTGCAATCCAAATTGTTCTAAGATTTCTTGCATGTAACCAACCCGAGTCGGAAATAAAAGGAAGACTTAACACGACGCCTCAAGAAAGAACCCGGAACAAAAATAAGAAAAAAAAAAGCAACACGCACCCCCC
>NW_004798103.1:218957-220055 GCF_000002075.1 Aplysia californica | reverse complement strand
CAAAAAAAGCCAAGATTAAACACCAGGGAGTGGTACATTTATCAGTACCCGGGGACAGGATCTATTAATTAAATAAAAGTTGCTTTGAAACAGGGAAATGGATTTCTTTTTTTAAACAAAGATAACGCATTAACCCTATCCGTACGTCGTGTTTTACTATCGTATCCATACGACGTAGAGAAATCTTTTCTTTGCCAACACTTTCCAAAAAGGGAATTTACTTGTTAATCCGATCCGTACGCTTTGCATAGCAGTCTGTAAAAATGATTTGAGAAATACTGAAAGTTTCAAAAGAGATCTTCGTACTAGAAGTATTCTAAAATGTGAAGAATACAACCCCGGGGGTACAAAATGACCCAAGGGCGTACTGATAGGGTTAAGAAAACAAAATGCACACATTTTTTTCCTTCCACACTCCCTCACTCCCTTACCGTGAGTGGTCAGCGGGTGTTCGGTTGCGGTTTGCTCCTTCCTTCCTTCCTATCAAACATTCATCATCCATATCCCACCTCCTTCTTTTCTTTGTATGTTATTCTCAATTAACACTTCTAATCTTCTCTTATATGACCTATTTAATTTGTGTTGAGAGTGTCTTAAATCGTTTACTACAACTAGAACTCCCTTCCTCACTCACTTGAAACTTCTACCATCCTTTTGTTCTCTCTTTCATACTCACTCAATATATATCAAAAACGTATTCAGTCATTCTTTTTTATGTTCACTTACCACTCTCGTCCTTCCTTCCTTCATTTAATAATTCTGTTTTCATCTTTTCCCTCCATCTATTACGGGCTAAACTAAACCTCAATCAGACGGGAAATTCCAAAACTCAATCATATTTGTTTAAGCGGTGAAAATGAGAAAATCCATACACATGCTTTTCTTTTTCTTGAAAAATCCCCACGGAACAATCTGAATTACGCAATTTGTGCATATTAGCCGCATAGACCTGGTCTGACAATATCTAAAATTTGAAAATTTTTTAATGAAGGAAGTGGACAAATGGGTGCCTTCATTTACGACAATTTTCCTGACGAAACAAAAATTGAGAAGAATGATTTATCTCCCTCTCTCTCTCTCTCTCTCTCTCTCTCTCTC
>NW_004798103.1:215636-216398 GCF_000002075.1 Aplysia californica | reverse complement strand
GAGAGAGAGAGAGAGAGAGAGAGAGAGAGAGAGAGAGTCGGTGTCTATTGTTATGATCATCCGAAGTTGCGGGGGTTATCGAACTTCGAACCTGTAGGAGGAGAGAGACCCAGGACAGGAAACGCAGCACCAGAGTGGTGCGCGTGCGGGGTGAGTAAGTGAGTGAGTGGGTGAGTGAGTGAGGGGTTTGTGTACATTGCAGGCGGAAAGAGAACAGACACACCTCCTCCCCTCGTCACTTCCTCAAACAAACACACACACACACACACACACACACACACACACACACACACACACACACACACATTTTGGGTAGGAATAGACTCAGTCGTGATATGACAGCAATTAAGGAGAACTATGAATGAGTGAGTGAGAGGTTTGTGTACATTGGTGGCGGAAGGAGAACAGACACACACACACCCTTTCCTCTCGATACTTCCTAAAACAAACAAGACCAAATAAGCAACAACTACAACAACAACAACAACAACAACAACAACACACACACACACGCACACACACAAATATTTCGGTATGACATAAACCAGTTGTGACAATATCACAGTTTATGAGAACTATGACGAGGTTCAAGACGCACATTAGCATAACCTATTGCCCGCCACGTTTAGGAGTGTATACCTGGTCCTGTGTCTCACTGTACACATTGGTGAACAAATGTATATCTTTGCGTTTTGTTTCCTGCTCAGTTAAGATGCTGACATCTCTCTCTCTCTCTCTCTCTCTCTCTCTCTCTCTCTCTCT
>NW_004798103.1:210175-211393 GCF_000002075.1 Aplysia californica | reverse complement strand
CACACACACACACACACACACACACACACACACACACATACACACACGCGCGCGCGCGCGCGCACACACCCACTCACTCACATAAATACGGAAATATAGTTTTATGGAAAATCATATTCACAACAGAAGACACTTGTAAGTAACGAAAGACACCCCCTCTCCGACCCCCCAAGTTTTATTCCACTGTATTCACCCACCAGAACATGAATACGAAGAACCAAGCTAATAGACAAACATAAAACAGTCTTCAACTTCAAGAAACATTAGCCAATGCAGTATTGTGCAACGGCAGAAATCAGATCACTCCCTTGCACATACGAGTGGTAACCCGAGCCAGCTCACGCCCGCATACCACATAGACACGCCCGAATAACTCGGCTGCAGATTGTGAACGTCCACATACTGTACTGTACACTTAAGCTACAGAATCTACTAAGTGTCCCCGTACAACTCGGTGGACTAACGAACGCCACTCTCTTCACCGCACGGTGTGCACCACTCACTCCAAGAAGCTGGTAAACTCAGCAATTTCACGCAGGTTGTAGAATTCCAAGAGAGCAGAAAACATTTGTGTTAAAAACTAGGGAAAAAAGAACAACTCCAAAGCTAACCAAAACAAAACCAAAACACCCAATAAAACAAAACGAAAAAGGCAAGTGAAACAATACAGTACAAGGTGTCGCGTACGTTGAGGGTTTATGGGTGAGTGGTGCTAGCAGCAAAGTGATAAAACAGAACAAGAATTTTGAGGGAAACCACGAGATTGTGTAGAAACTGCCAACGTAAAGATAACTCTCTCCCCCAACCCCCCTCTCCAAAAAAAATTTAAAAAATCTTTCCCTTTTCCACCACATTCTTTTCTTTTTCCTTTGCAAATAGGGGATGTTGCCAGTTAGCAAGCAACGAAAGCAGCTTGAGAAAACAAACTGACTACTGTCATCTTTAAATAACTCAAAACTTCTCCTCTCTCTTTCTCTCTCCGTCTACTCTCTCCCTCTCCCCTTCCCCCTCTCTCTCTCTATCTTTCCCGTCATCTCTGTTAATTTATATAATTAAACATAAAATATACACAAAACATATTACATATACTATAACATGTATACAATATATGCATGTATATACGTGTATCATGTATTATGCATATACTTATATATAATGCAACATACACAACTAAAATACAAAAGGACATACCCACTCTCTCTCTCTCTCTCTCTCTCT
>NW_004798103.1:208004-209502 GCF_000002075.1 Aplysia californica | reverse complement strand
ATCGGAAAGGAATATCATAGTCACTAGTTACCATGATTTTCATCAACCGTGTCAACTCATTGTGCTTTTATTAGCTGTAACTGCTTTGTAAATGTACTATTGTACAGGTTTGGCGCTCATTTCATCACTAAGTTTTTATGTAAAAGGCAAAACCTCTGAATTTGCATTTTTTTTTGTACACGTGTGTGTGAGTGAGCTGATTACTGAGGTAAATCATTGTGCATGACTCACAATGAACGTCATGCGAATTGAAGTCCAGTACGTGGGTGGTTGGCGGATGCACTGGTGTGGTTTGCTTCTTCTTTTCTATCAAACATAATATATCGTCCTTATCTCTCCTCCTTTTTTGTGTATGTTACTCTCTTGTAACACATTTATTCTTCGGCACTTACAAGACCTTATTGTGTTGAGTTGAAGTGCCGTTAAACTCTCACTAAAACATAAAACAAGAAGTCCAGTGCGACTCCAGCTGAGCTCGTGGCAAGCCCAGCTTTGGCCGCCACCAGGCACGCGACATGCCAGATCATCACACGCTACAGCTGTGACGTCAACATGCTATAATATATTGCACGGCACAGATCACACCTATCAGCCGTGGCGACAACAATGGCACCGAGTTTAATGAGCATAATATCATTCGATAACAACAATACAGTTGAACATATAAGTCAACCTTCTGATTCAGGGAGAAGGGGTGAAATTATGGCAAGTCAGCACAAAAAAAAAACACCTAACCATTTATCGCCGCGTGAAGCAGATATGGCAAAGAGGAACATTAAACAGAAATAGAAGGAGCAGACCACCCTTGCGCGACCATCAAGTTATCAACTATCAGCGATCTGTTTGCAGCTTTCCCGAATTCTACGTTTCACCCGACAATAAAAATAACACAAAGCGTACGGCGTTATCAATGCACTTCTGTACCTGTACAGCTTACAGAGACTTCACGTTTCCCCGAAAGACTCACGCAACCAATTACTTATTTTTCTATACGTTTAACAGGCACACATGACGAGCATGCCATAACTTTCATCCAGCAAAACTCATTATGAGCTTCAAGTACGGTTCCTGACGATATACACACTGAAGGCATTTGAAATAGGGCATGGCATCTTAAAATATGGGGGGTTGTGGTACCTCGAAAGAGAGAAGGATAAAGTTGGGCAATATTTTACAGCACCAGTTTTGTATGATAAAAAAACGAAAGAAAATATTAAGCCTGGATAAATTACTCAAGACCAATAGATTTCTGTACGAATGATCTCCAGAAACATGATAAATAAACCCACAAAAATGTAATCGGCATCATCTCTTGCAGCTAGGCCGGTAATATAAAACCCTCTAAATTGTTGAAATGTTGAATTCGGCTCACGATAACATGGCAACTTTAATTATTTCGTTGCATTTTACCAGGACACACGCGCACACACACGCACGCACACGTGGCCTATTAGAGAGAGAGAGAGAGAGAGAGAGAGAGAGAGAGAGAGAGAGAGAG
>NW_004798103.1:206428-207881 GCF_000002075.1 Aplysia californica | reverse complement strand
AGAGAGAGATAGAGAGAGAGGGAGAGAGAGAGAGAAAGAGAGAGAGAGAGAGAGAGAGAGAGAGAGAGAGAGAGAGAGAGATATTTACAGCAAGGCGTTGTCGCCCCTTAGCTTAATCTACCCGAGAAGAGAAATACTCGGTCATGCCTGTGACGTCACAAAGCCTATTAGGCAAATCACACTGATCCAGTCAATAGACGTGGACGTAAGTTAGAACTCATTACACTTGTGTGCACACTGACCCACACTTCTAATCCCTAGCCTATGCCTGGAGGAGTAACGTTTCTGAGAGGGTGTGTGTGCATGAGGTGATTGATGATTTCCCGCGCAGGCCTGGCCTATGTGTGTGTGTAGGAAGTGCTCAACGATTCAGCACAGTCACGGCGGGTGACAGATGGCATGTCGCACTCGCGTCACAGTGAAACTCGACACGACGAAACAGACACCATGTAAACACGAGAAAACATGCATGATGTACACACGGTATGTATAGATGTACAGACACAAAGACAAAACCAAGCGTCAAGTGAAAAAGAGGCTAAGTCACATTCGTCCTACCAAGAGTTTCTATGCCAATTTTAAACTTTAAAAAAAAAGGATTTGTTCTTAAATTGACCTACTGTTGGAAATGCAGTTTGTGAATTACTTAGATTTTCACTTGATTAATTTCACAGTTAAGAGGCAGTACTTTGGTTTTCTCATAGAATGGACTTATCAAGTTTTCCCCTTGACTCCTACAATGGCATACACACGGGTAAGGTAAAGACACGTATACACACATGTACACGCCAAAAACATACATGTACACGCAGGAAAGCACACACGTGTTCACGCCGGTGGACATAATATACACTCACGCTAGAAAAAGATGCTCTTGACAAGGAGATTGCAGGAAGTCAGATCTGAGAGTAAGACAGAAGAGAGAAAAAAAAAAAGAACGAAACAGGAGCAGGATGTATGAGCATACACTCTCTAATTCAAGTTATTATTAAGACTAAAATCGATCTGAGTGCTATGGTTCGAACTCTGTGGTCTTCTCTATCGTTTAAAAGTCCTACATCTGGAACATTCCATTTTGGGAAGAAAAAAAAAAAGGCTGAGATAGAATGAGGCAAAAAAGGATACACAGAAGGAAGCAGCCCAAGGGAAGAAACAGTTGCCGCTGCCGCTGGAAGAAATAACATTCCAATTATCACACATTATTCTTTCTTTTTCCCTTCGGCCCGAGCTGCCCAAATCAATGCCTGGATGCGTGCACGCCATTCGGGTGATTTAATCACGCGCAAGTGAACGGATTTCTTTTTAAAGCAGTGTTATTCAGATGTAATGAAATGTATTCTCCGTGGATTAGGAAGAAAAGATAATGTCACGCACGCCACTTCACAGACAAGAAAACCCCCACCACCCCCACACAAACAATCACACACACACACACACACACACACACACACAC
>NW_004798103.1:203925-204916 GCF_000002075.1 Aplysia californica | reverse complement strand
TGGAATTAGATGGGTGAGTCTGTTACTTATTCACACGAACAGATAAATTGGTACAAAGTGATAATTTAATTAAACTTGCAACAGTTTCAAGCCACCCATATTAAAATAAAAATAACCCGACATGTGACTAATGGCAATAGTGCGTGTGGGTTTTTAACAAGGAACAATGTACCGGACTTGCTGGCCAAAAAATGGGGTCGAAACTCTCGTTAAACTATTTCAATGTGTAGGCCTTTATAAAGATAACAACCCCCCCCCCCCCCACCAAAATCAAACAAAACAAAATCTACGTGATTGCTTACATGGGTGCGGTGTGATATTCAATTCCCCACCCCATAGTGTAAGGAAAGCAAAGCCACAGACACATGACAGAGTCTAGATGTCATGATATCATTTGAGGGATGGGAGAAAGAAGTACACAATAATTACGGTCCGTAATAATTATATATTATAGGCTATATTATGTAGATTTAGAATCTACAATAGATCTAGATATCTATATCTAAGTGTAAGGTACTCGAACCAGTCACCCACGAATGAAATTTATCAGAAAAAAATGGATTCTGAGATCTGGTTTTGATTTAGATATCTAGAATCTAGAATCTAAATCTAGATCTAGATCTAGATCTAGATTTAGATCTAGATCTAGATCTAGATCTAGACATGAAGATCTAGATCTAGACGTCCAAATAATAAGACATAGATTCTAGGGGTCTAGTGCGATAAGACGGTTACATCTAGATTTAGATTCTAGATCTAAATCTAGATCTATAACAAAATTCTAATCTAGGCCTAATTCATATTAATTAGGCTAACTATAAGATCACCGCCAAAATTCATTTTCCTAGATCTATCTTTGTCGAGAACGGGGTTGGGGAAATCTATCAAGGACTCTCATGTGTCCAGCAGCGACATTCAAAGCTGTTTGTGACAAGGCATAATAAAAGCTTCGCCAAGGAGATGTTGGAGGGGGGAAGTGTGTGTGTGTGTG
>NW_004798103.1:202323-203825 GCF_000002075.1 Aplysia californica | reverse complement strand
GGGGGTGTCCAGGGTTCAGCGATGTGGATCGATGAACGACAGAAGAGTCGAAGTACAGATTTTGGTAAACACGGCCTGAAGACCACGAAATTCAGCTCTAACCAACAAGAAATAAGGGCATTCCTGTGTAAAGTTCGTATTGTGGTCGCAAGACTGTATCGAATAAAAACAAACTAATCAAATACAAAACAATTTTGACTATCACAACCTTTCTTCTTCTTCTTCTTCTGTATCGAATAAAAACAAACTAATCAAATACAAAACAATTTTGACTATCACAACCTATGAAAAAGAAAAGAGAAGAACGAAGTCAACTGTTTACCGCGCAGGCAGAAGTGGACATGGCAGGCAGAGGGGAGAAGCAGACGTGAACTTTGAACCAAACTTACCTTGTTTACGTCGAACTTTTCGGTCATATCCCCTCCAAATCTGCACTAATTCTGAACGATCTTAAGAATAACAAAGTTGTAATATCCGTTTATCCGAGGAGAGAATGAAATCAACACATGTTATTGCGAAACCCGGGCCACTCCGGTAAGGTTTGTTCACTCTGCGGAAGAGCCCCAAAGCCCAAACTTGTGATAATGGTGACGGTCGGGCCCAGCGGAGCGCAGAAGTCCTCGTTCCCGATCGCGTCCCGTGTCCTGCTTTCTGGCGAGGTGAAGGGAACACAGCGAGTCGCTGGGGCTGCGACACAGCTTGGCCTCTCAACTTTATTATGCTCGTATCTACCTGTGCTGTTCCCAAACTGTTCCCACTGGTTCACGAGGAGGCAGTCGCAACGCTCTGTTGTGTTTAGAATCTATTGGGTTTGGGTTTTCTAAATAGATCTACATGTATTATGTTATACAGAATGTGTGTTTATCAAGAATTTACTAGTTCTAGCCTTTAGAATAGGTCTACAGCAGGGCGCCTGAAAAGAAAGTCTGGGAAGGACTGTGACGAGATGAGTTACAGAACATTTAAATTAAGGACTTCCTTAACGAATTAAATCACAAAGTCACAAACTCTGACTCTGCACACTGCACAGACGCGCTGCACAAAAACTTTTCGGCCACGTGAGACTGTTTGACCGACATCAAACTGTTTATTCGCCGTTATCTGGACCGTAGGATGAGAGGATGAGGACGGCAAGCGAGCTCTTACTCCGTGCAGATCACACCCCAAACCATTGGCCCATCGTTCGGTCTATCGAGTAGTAAAAGTAGCTCATTCGAAAGAGCCCTTTTCTCGCCCACATAAAAAAAGAAGTGGAAATGTCACTTGAGTGCCGCCCTAGCCGTATTTTTACCCTCATCCCTCAAAGTGAAAACGCATCCCTCTCCGGACTGCACGATCAAGTGACCGGCTTTGGTGTAAAGTTTGTCCCGAGAGTGGCTGTGATAAACTCCCCAGCTGGACTAGATGGACAGAGAGGTGGTGTTGAGGTGGGGGTGGTGGTAAGGGGGCGGTAGATGGACAGAGGTGATGTTGTGGGTGGAGGTGGGGACAGAGGAAGGGGA
>NW_004798103.1:196840-198312 GCF_000002075.1 Aplysia californica | reverse complement strand
CACACACACACACACACACAAAACACTATACACTTTGAGAGATAGATAGACAGACAGACAGACAGTCAGACAGAAAGTCAGACAGACAGACATACAGACAGATAGACAGACAGAGAGACAGACAGACAGAAAGTCAGTCAGACAGTCAGACAGACAGCTACGTTAGTGACCTTGACCCACCTTTCCGTCTGCTCTCACCCCGAGGCCGGTGATGTACTCGCATGTCTTGGTGTTTGTGTTCGAGTCCCGCCTAGATCCAAAGGAGGAGGAGAACTCCGGGCCCAGGGCCAGGAAAGGGTCTGTGGATCGCTGCTTGGACGACGACCGGCCATTGGCCGTGACGTCACCGTTCTTGACGCGGCAGTCCGTTATGACGTCGATGTGATCCATGTTCAGTGTAGCGGACGGAGAACAATATCCATGCTCAGTCTCGGAGGAGACTGTGGGCAGCGTCCGGAGATTTCCCTATAGATTGGTCAGTACTTCCACACCGCCTGCAATGATTGGTCAGTACTTCCACACCGCCCACAATGATTGGTCAGTACTTCCACACCACCTAAAATGATCTCTCTTTGCTACCTTAGTGGACAGACTCTAGCGTCTACCGAAAGTCAGTATCCAAAGCCTGTCCAAGGTGATCTTCCTATACAGACTTTGCAGAGAGACTTTTCTCTCGTCTTGTGAAAGACTAGCGAAGAACTGTCCAGCACAGATATCTCACGTTGGGACTAAGGGAGGAATTCACCTCGGTCTTTGTCGCGTCGTATCCAACGAAATATTGAATAATACAATATGGTGAATTCCTTCCGAGAGGCGCATCAGAAACGCTTTTGTCTGAGTCAGCACTTCATAGAGAAAGCAAATCCCCAATCGAAGTACTTACAGGCAAACGCATTATCCTGTTTCCGTGCACAAGACGAACTGTTTCGTAATTCAAAGTCTTCAGAGCAAAAGCCGAGTGCCAATGTAAAACTGAGGCTCTATTTTGGTTGTCAAGTAGCAAAGCACATCGTGTTTACCAATTCCATTCAAATTTAGAAAAATAAAAGTTAACCAGAAAATGACATAAGCTATTCGGGATCATTATAGGAATTATAATTCAGAGCTCTTGTTGAGGAAATTCACGGAGGTAATAATACACCATGATCAGATAATGTAAGATTTTTATTTCCCCCCATTTTTGGGGGGTTGGGGTGGCGGGGTGGGGGTGTAACGATTTTCTAAACGGTATTCGTCTCTCTGTGACGCGAATGCCAAGGTAACACCGCCCTCTTGTCAACGTTAAACAACAGAAAAATCAAGAGAATTACAGTTCAAGATTGGAGGGTTCGAGCGTCGCTCTGTGCGTGTCACGGATAAAATAGAACAAACAATGGCTGTTCCCCCCTGTCTGTCTGTCTGTCTGTCTGTCTGTCTGTCTGTCTGTCTGTCTGTCTGTCTGTCTGTCTGTCTGTCTGTCTGTCTGTCTGTCC
>NW_004798103.1:193227-195458 GCF_000002075.1 Aplysia californica | reverse complement strand
CACACACACACCCCCCCTCTCTCTCTCTCTCTCTCTCTCTCTCTCTCTCTCCCTCTCGCTCCACCGGTGTCTAAGTGAAATAAAAGGTCGGGCTTTTCAATTGTGCACACATAAGGCCCGTTCGATTTTCAAGAGAGAAAGTCTATTTTATCCAGCATAGTATTAGTATTATGAGTCTTTCTGTCTATTGGGATGAGCAACCCACTCGATCGTACATCAGATCTCTCGGAGGAAGTTCAGCTCGCCTATGTTGAAATTGTATCGACGGGAGCGTAAACATTTCGACTCACCCAACCCTCGAACTAAAAAACCAACCGACCGACCGACAGACTCATCAATCAATCAATCAATCAATCAATAAATCAATCAATCAATCAATCAATCAATCAACCCCCCCTCTCTCTCTCTCTCTCTCTCTCTCTCTCTCTCTCTCTCTCTCTCTCCAGGTTTCTATTAAAGCTTAGATGAAGTAGTTTTGTTCAAAGTGTGTGGGATGTTTTTTTAATATTCGTTTTTTTTTTCTTGTTCCGTGAAGCAAATTGCATTCAAAGTTTAAGACGCTTGTTTTATTTTGTTGTTGTATCAATCGTAAAAGTTACAAATTTATGAAACAGAAGTAATTCAAATACGACTCTGATATAATAGAATCTAGATAATGATTTTCAAACTTGCCCTGAACCAAACCTAGCGGTTTAGTGGATTATAATTGACAATGAAAGTACACGCGGGCACTACACAGAATTTGTGGAAGAATTCATCATCGTCAGTTCGGAGAAACTGATGGCATGTTTTTTGTTGCCACAATCAGAGATTTGGAGTAATGCTGATGAATGCAGCCGGCCTTGTGAACAAGTTTGAAATCAAAGTGTTATGACCCCCCCCCACCCACACACACACACACACACACACACACACAACCTATGATGATCAATTTTTTTACAGACTGACACACTTTAAACAATCCAAATTTCTATAAATATTGGCACACTTTAAACAGATCTAACAGTACTGATGCTGTCATTTTTAAAAGACTTATTAACTATGAATGCAATTACTTGCAATCTAATCGAATAATCAATACAATTTGGTACGTGTGAACATTAACCCCTTCACTGCTGAAAAGTTTCCATCAACATATTATGTACAGACAAGATGAATTGATTACTCGAGGAATTTTTAAACTTAAACACAGAGAATTGTTTCAGAATACCCAAAATCACAAGCTGTAACTATACCAACTAAGACTTCTTTCGTCAACCAGTCAACCAGATGAAACAATAATATAAGTGGTGGATACAAGCCAGAACATACGTCTACTCAGCAGGGAAGAGGTTAAACAAAACTTTAATTATGAATGAGTTGGATAAAACCGTTGAACTTGGAACTCGACGTTATATAAAAAAACAACAGAAAAAAGCCTAGGTTATCCTTGCTCACACACGAACACATAAACAAACACATATAAACAAACACACAAACACACAAAAACACATGAATGCACAAACAAACACACAAACACGCACAAATAAATACACCCCCGCTCACCCAGTCAATCAATCACCCATTCACTCAATTTACTCACACACTCAATCACTTACTCACATATACCACAGGCACAGTTAAGCATATTAATATGCAAATCCAGATGGCGAACAACTCACAAAATAATTACGTCCATTGAACCTCAAAACCTTCACAAAAAAGAACAAAAACAAAAACACACACACTGTGCAACACTCCTCCCTTCAGAAAGCCTCGCTCACAAATAGCGCGCAAAATCCAAAACCGAATAGAACAAGCGAGAACTCACCAAGAACGAAAAAACACCCGAAACATTAAAAAAAAAAAAGTAAACAAATTATAAGTAGGGCGAAATGAACTTAAAACCCAACTCATTGGTTCAGTCCTGAGTTGAAAGGACCACCGTTGAGCCAATTGATCTAGATAGGAAACTGAAAGGGTGCAAGAGACTGCAGCGAAGGGGTGTCGCGACAGCGGGTAGTCACAGATGGCAACCAGGCATTGATTACCACAGTTGTCTCCCCTGACACAAAGCGTGAGCGGTGCAGAGACGGCGCGCGAGTGAGTGACACGTAGTCCACACGTAATGGCTCGCGTTGGGATCTGAAGGCTTGCACATCATTATCTGTCTGTTTGTTTGCTCATATACTTGTAACTGTAAGTCTTTCCGTTTGTTAGCTCATAATATTTTCTTCCCGCCCTGCCACCAC
>NW_004798103.1:189904-192546 GCF_000002075.1 Aplysia californica | reverse complement strand
CCCACCCGCTCACACCATGGCTAAGTGTTTAACCAGCTGGGCCGTCGTCTGAGCAAAGCTGTTGTTGAGTAAAGACTAGCCCATCGACACAATAACGGAATTTTAGAGTATGAAAAAGAGTAAGGAAAACAGAGAGAACCACGTTTTAAAACTCAAAGCTATATTGCACTCACCACACTAATAGCAGAAAATTACGTTACTAGAGAGTAACAATCAAAGGAAAAAAATGATAGATGTTTGATAGGAAAGACGATAAAAAATTGATAAGAACTTTATTTTTCCAGATGCAGGCACAATATTTTGGTACTTCAAACACACACACACACACACACACACACACACACACACACACACACACACACACACACACACACACACATACACACACGCATGCACGCACACATACACAAACACACATACACACACATACATATGCACACATACACACAGACGAAGGAGTAAAGCACACCAGAGCACCCGCCACCCACCGACGACAGGGGAAAGAAAAGAAGTAGGATCTGCCAATTGTGCCGTCCAAACACTCTCTGATCGGAACGCAGAATGTCCATCTTACAACGCGCTTAAGTCTACAGACGGAACAAACATTAGCTGCCACAACAGGCAGAGAACTTAAAACACGAGAGCGTAAAACAAACCACAGTAAAATATGTAGCAGTTTCCTAGAACAGAACATTGACTTGGAACTGTTGAGGGAAACAATAATTACACAGGGAGAACAACATAGGTGAAACGAGGGCAGAGAGGGTAAGAGAAAATGAAAAGTGGAGAGAAGAGAGGATGCATGGGATATATAGAAGAGTGGATGAATAGTGAGGAGAAGACACGGTGAATAGGTGAGAGAAGACACGGTGAATAGGTGAGAGAAGACACGGTGAATAGGTGAGAGAAGACACGGTGAATAGGTGAGAGAAGACACGGTGAATAGGTGAGAGAAGACACGGTGAATAGGTGAGAGAAGACACGGTGAATAGGTGAGAGAAGACAGGACTGACAGGGGAGAAAAGTCTAGGGGGGACAAATGAGGACGGAAAGTTGAGAGGGAAAAAAAAGAACCCAAAGATACACATGTGACTGATGAGTTGCAAGTCTGACGGAATGTAATAACTCTTTATCGTTTGCAGAAACTTGACTTTCAGTTCCAGGGAGAGAGTGGCAGGCAAATAAAATGAATGAATAAATAAATGAATGAAGGAATTAATTAATTAGTGAACGAATAACTCTACAAAGTAGGATATCAATTCAACGTTGACGGACTAAATGAAACCCCCCAAAAATAGCGGGCAAAAGAAAAGAAGGTCAAATCCATCAGTCAGTCCATCGACCAACTACTTAATCGACTGATCAGTCAATCAATCTGCCAAAATATTTAAAGCTACCAAATTATGATCAATTAATTGCCTGTCGATTAATCCATCAACCAAGTAAATAAACCACCAGCCCAGTGACTGAACAATCGACCAGTTGATCAATCAAACAGTCAACCAGTCAAACTCTGAAACGAAACAGTGAATAAAGTATAAAATACATGCACTTCGCCATCCTAAAATCACACATTCCTATCTGCCCAGTACCTAGTTTTGAGAAATGTGATGTACAAAATTGTGAGTTTCACAACATGTCAAGCTTTTTCGAATGCAATTCTTTGAATATCTTGATAACGACTCCGAATAATCGAACAATTTTAATAGAGCAGATCTGAGATGATAATAAAACATTTAATTTGGTTACTGGCCTCATGGTCTTAGTAACACAAAACTGCCAAGAATGTCACACTGAACTTTGTAATTCTAAGGTAGCGACCTGTATGTGTACATTTTTGAATGAAGGAAAGAGCGAGTGCTTTCTTAAACCGGTAAAGGAATAAAGGGATGGGCTGTGGGCTTAACAAGCAGTGATCGAGGACAGTGCCTCAAGGAAGGAACGGGGACGACCTAGAAGGAAAATGTGAGTTAAAAAATTGGGACCTATAATTAGAACGAAGTCTGCATTAGTTTGTCTTGTTATTCGCTTTTTATTCTCAACTTTTCCTCCCTCCCTTCCTTCTTTCCTTTCCCTTCTCTCCCCTCTCCCACTTCTCTCTCCCCTCTCTCTCTCTTTCTCCTCTCTTTCTTTCTCGTCTCTCCTCTCCCCGTCTCTATTCGTCCTAACACACACAGACACACACATACACACACACGCACACACACACACGCACACACACACACGCGAACACACACAAATACACATAACTACTCACACACAGGCTTATGCACACACACACACACACACACACACACACACACACACACACACATACACACACACACAGACACACACACACACATACTCCGCCCCCTGACAAACTCAACTCACACTTATAGCCTAACTGTACAACTGACTGTATTATTCTGCAGCTCCCAGATGACATGTCACACTAAGAAAGCGCGCGAAAACATTCCCTCCCTAAAGCTCTTGGGACTGTATCCTTAAGTGCGATCGTCGAAATTCAATTCTGCGGGAAAACGTTCGATTAAACTCCCCAGAAGTGTTTTCTAACCTCCCCCCTCTCCCTCTCATTCTCATTACTCCTCCGCCCCCTCACCCCCTCCTCTCTCCCTCTCATTCTCATTACTCCCTCACCC
>NW_004798103.1:188371-189804 GCF_000002075.1 Aplysia californica | reverse complement strand
ACGGTGAATAGGTGAGAGAAGACACGGTGAATAGGTGAGAGAAGACACGGTGAATAGGTGAGAGAAGACACGGTGAATAGGTGAGAGAAGACAGGACTGACAGGGGAGAAAAGTCTAGGGGGGAGAAATGAGGACGGAAAGTTGAGAGGAAAAAAAAAGAACCCAAAGATACACATGTGACTGATGAGTTGCAAGTCTGACGGAATGTAATAACTCTTTATCGTTTGCAGAAACTTGACTTTCAGTTCCAGGGAGAGAGTGGCAGGCAAATAAAATGAATGAATAAATAAATGAATGAAGGAATTAATTAATTAGTGAACGAATAACTCTACAAAGTAGGATATCAATTAAACGTTGACGGACTAAATGAAACCCCCAAAAATAGCGGGCAAAAGAAAAGAAGGTCAAATCCATCAGTCAGTCCATCGACCAACTACTTAATCGACTGATCAGTCAATCAATCTGCCAAAATATTTAAAGCTACCAAATTATGATCAATTAATTTTCCTGTCGATTAATCCATCAACCAAGTAAATAAACCACCAGCCCAGTGACTGAACAATCGACCAGTTGATCAATCAAACAGTCAACCAGTCAAACTCTGAAACGAAACAGTGAATAAAGTATAAAATACATGCACTACGCCATCCTAGAATCACACATTCCTATCTGCCCAGTACCTAGTTTTGAGAAATGTGATGTACAAAATTGTGAGTTTCACAACATGTCAAGCTTTTTCGAATGCAATTCTTTGAATATCTTGATAACGACTCCGAATAATCGAACAATTTTGATAGAGCAGATCTGAGATGATAATAAAACATTTAATTTGGTTACTGGCCTCATGGTCTTAGTAACACAAAACTGCCAAGAATGTCACACTGAACTTTGTAATTCTAAGGTAGCGACCTGTATGTGTACATTTTTGAATGAAGGAAAGAGCGAGTGCTTTCTTTAACCGGTAAAGGAATAAAGGGATGGGCTGTGGGCTTAACAAGCAGTGATCGAGGACAGTGCCTCAAGGAAGGAACGGGGACGACCTAGAAGGAAAATGTGAGTTAAAAAATTGGGACCTATAATTAGAACGAAGTCTGCATTAGTTTGTCTTGTTATTCGCTTTTTATTCTCAACTTTTCCTCCCTCCCTTCCTTCTTTCCTTTCCCTTCTCTCCCCTCTCCCACTTCTCCCTCCCCTCTCTCACTCTTCCTCCTCTCGTTCTTTCTCGTCTCTCCTCTCCCCGTCTCTATTCGTCCTAACACACACAGACACACACATACACACACACGCACACACACACACGCACACACACACACGCGAACACACACAAATACACATAACTACTCACACACAGGCTTATGCACACACACACACACACACACACACACACACACACACACATGCACACACACACACACACACACACACACACACAC
>NW_004798103.1:183858-188058 GCF_000002075.1 Aplysia californica | reverse complement strand
ACCTCCCCCCTCTCCCTCTCATTCTCATTACTCCTCCGCCCCCTCACCCCCTCCTCTCTCCCTCTCATTCTCATTACTCCCTCACCCCCTCAACCCCCCCCCTCCCAATCCTCTCACTCACTTCCGCCCCCTTCGTCCATCAGACACCGGCAGTGGAAATTCTCGCCTCTCCGTGCCTACGAGGGGGATGCTATTTATTGAAACAAACTCGAGAAACATCAAGGAAAAGGCGTTTGATCTTTTCAAAAGAAAAGCGAACGCGGCTGCCAGCAGCTAAGAGCGGGGGGAACAATACGCTGATTAAAAATTGATTTGACAGGAAATGTTACGCCCCATTGACGCAATCCAGACCATTTGTGGGACGAGCTATAACTGTCAGGGCCAACCCTGGCTGCGTTTGAATGCACACCCCTCGAGAAGGCGTTACATGTGCTCAATTAAAAAAAAATTCTCTGGCCGAAGAATCGAACTCACGCCTGTTGCGCATAAGGCTTTACCATTACAGTGCAAACGCCGGGATAAATGGGCTGACGTCCTGTGGGTGGGACATTGGACTAGGAGCACTAGTGGTTAGTCTCCCAGACTCGCTACCGCCAGGCCGTGGATTCGAAGCGCCTCAGGGACCCGACGTTGTGTCCTAGTGAAAGGCACTTTGGACGGATTTTCCTCACTTCACCCAGGTGAGAATGGGTACCCAGCTATAGACGGTGAAAGATCTTGTCAGTTTGGTAGTATTTGAACGCTGGACGCTTCCCGGGAAGATGGGAATGTTTCCGAGTGTTCTGTGTTCTGCTGGGGTAATAATAATTAGTGTAACGCGAATAAGCTTGTTGTCGAGCGGGGTTATGCGCTATGCAAATGCTATTTATTAGTTATTAGTATTGTTAAAGTATTCTATATTCAGTGCCAGTCCACTTGAAGGTCTTCCGAAATGTTTCTGTTCTTCTCGATGTTTTACCCCTCTATTACTCTACTATGATCAATAACCCTTACCTTAAATTAAATCTTTACGTTTACCTAACCCTAACCCTGACTTTGATCCTAATCCTAACCCTAACTCTATCCCTATTCCTATCACTACCCTTGTCCCTAAGTCTCAAACCAAAACATTATATCCCTAACGTAAACCCTATATCCTTAAAACCCGAATCCTAACTCTAACCAACTGGTTCAACACAGGTCAATCAGGTAGACCGTGGTCGACTAGGTAGACCGTCATGTGGACTGACATCCTATTCTACATCACCCCGCTTGTTGGGGCAAAGCCAAAGAGACAAAGAAACGGAGATTCTAAAAAAATGTAGGCCTAACGAATGGTGTCCTCCATCTCTAAAAAAAAAGAAAAAAGAAAACCTTTTAAAAAATTGCGTTAGGAAAACGAAATAGAGAAGATTAGGATAGTACGAAAAGGCTCGGAAAATAAAGCAAGTTCAATAAGAAGAAAGAAAAGCCCGTCCCAGCAAAGGAAACGTCTGATGAGTACACAGGCAGTACACGTATCTATCAGATCTCCAAAACTCCCACTGGGATCAGACTAAAGAGGGGTCCACACTCAATTCACTCATGTCGAATCTGTGTGATCGACTTGGGGCAGACAGATGGACGTGAATAATAATAATTATTTTTCAACAGAACAGTGAATGTTTGTGCGTCAACAAGATACCCCATTAAAAAAAAAAGCCAAACGACAAAAATACCAACATCCACTGCTCTGCCTCGTTCGAGCAATCAGTCCAGAATAATAATCTCTATCCAATTTAACATTGACACCTGGGTATTATATTATTAATATAATCATCATTGCCCTTGTCCAGTTTTATTCCGATAATGGTGACATTCCCTAAATGATCTGCGCATGTAAAAACTGGCCGCAAAATCGAACAAGTCATCATCCCACTAACGGGTGATGGACGGTGAGCTATACCTTCGCCCCTACCCACTCTCCCCTTCTCCCCTCACCCCCCCTCACCCAATCACCCCGCCCCAGGTGTCTTGGGGCTGGCCGGGTGTCCACCATCGGTCAGTTGCTGTTTTCGCTCTGCTGCCTCTGATGACAAAATCGATAGCGACCGATCTCAGGAGCCCGGGGGTGAGCGCTTCCCTCGTTCTCACTGGTCACTGGACTGGACTCTCACAGAGTGACGCGGTTCCGGTCAAGGGATCTGAACTTTACTACAGGAGCCTGCTGATCTTGAACATTGAAGAGCTGTTGTGTTTCTAATAGCCCACCGAGCTCTCAGACTGAGTCGACACGGCGGCCTTACGTAGGGGGCACTCGGGTTCCACGGGCTCGGTCTGCAGGGTCAGTTTGGGGAAGAATTTGTTCTTCTTCTTTTTTCTTCTTCTTTTGAGCAAATCTTCCTCCCCCTCTTCTCTTCTTCTTCTTGTTCTTGTTCTTGTTTTTCTTATTCTTGTTTTTGTTTTTGTTCTTGTTCTTGTTCTTGTTCTTGTTCTTCTACCATCTTTGTTGTTATTGTTGTTGTTTTGGTTGTTGTTGTTGTTGCTACTGCTGCTGCTGCCGCTGCTGCTGCTGCTGCTGCTGCTGCTGCTGCTGCTGTTGCTGCTGCTGTTGTTGTTGTTGTTTACAGCAGAAGCCTGTTGAATTTATTCTGACAATGAAGAGCTGTGGTGTTTCTAATAGCCAACTGAGCTCTCAGACTGAGCAGACAAGGCTGGCCTTACGTAGGGGGCACTCGGGTTCAGGTCTGAATTGTCAGTTCGGGGAAGAAATTTTTCTCTTAAAAAATAAAACAAACCTCCTCCTCCTCCTCCTCCTCCTCTTTCAAATTTATGAACCCCAAGGTTCCTCAAAAAACTGCAACAGCAATTGCAGTAGTAGAAAAAAGGCGGATCTTCAAATATGAACCAATATGTCCAACCCAAATCAGCCTGACTGTAGTTGGGACAAAATCAATACCCGCCACCCGCCATCGCAAGCAATTACCGGGAAAACTGTACAAAAATAATGTTGGAAACGCAACGAGATAAGATAATGTATTTCCTATTTGAGCTGATATCTGCAAATTGTAAGTGAGCAAAAAATCTTCAAAATGCAGCTAGCCAGTTTAGAAAAGCACGGCCCATGATAAATATAGGGTTCAATTTGACATGATCGTTAACGATAATGATGATGATAATAAAAATAACACCGCCAAAAAATATCACTATCAACAACAACAAAAAACCAACTACAAAAAAAACAAAGAACAAACAGCAATAGCATCAACAGCGGCAACAACAACAAAAACACGACAGCATTACCACAAAAGACAACACACGTACACACAATGGGACATAAATACCAGTAGTTGTACGTTTATATATAATATTAATATATATATATAGGCCAAGATGTTTAAACGGGGTGCATTGATTGTCGAAGCAGACTTTGTGCTGTTGAAGCTAGAGAGTTGAGCAGAGTAAGTCTGATTCCCTGTAAGGACTTCTCTGTTAACATCCACACCTTGGCACTCATATTACCTTATGCAGTTGCGAGCGCCGTAAAACCTCTACTAAAACAAAAACAAAGGAGCGTGTATTAAGCAGTATAGTGCTTTGCCTTGTCGATGGACGGCAAAGGGGCTATTATAAGAATTACATGTACATTCTTTAAAAGAGAAAAAGGGTCTCTCGTGGCCTAGATCTTAAGGAGTTAGCCAGATCAAAGGTCCCAGATTCAAATCCGGGTAGCAGTGGAACATTTTTCGGTCTAAAATTGTCTCCTATCACCTCCTTTCCCGCTTTCTAGCAATGTTATGTCGTCTGCTTTTGTCGCCACTTTCTTCCCCCATCCCTCACCTCCTTTGAGCCCTCCTCTGGGCTTCTGACTCTTCCTGCAGCCTTTCTACTGCTACTCCTTGGCTCCTTCTTACTGTTGTCTTCTAGCCACATCCTTGATCTTAAGGTAGGAAAGACTAGCTTTCTCGGAAAAGGGCGGAATATCTCGGATGTCTCGTGTGCAAGTTGCGCACGTTAAAGATCCCTTGGTGGTCTAACATCGATAAGAGTAGGCTTCGGCCGCTTCACGGGCAAAATTCAAAATTTCCAATCAACTGAAAATTATGTTTAATGTGTCCCGCGCGCTCATGCGACCTTGTAGAACAACAAATTAAAAAAACAACACAAAAAAACCCCAACTAAAATAACAACATTAAGCGATCAGACGTAGCGTATATTTGCACATTGAGGAGTAGACCCCCC